>NC_052332.1:37069769-37222269 GCF_016432855.1 Salvelinus namaycush | reverse complement strand
AATCTAAATATGAGAAATTGAAAATGAAGGCAATTGATGCTCAGAAAAGTATTGAATAGAGTGTCATGCTCTCCTTTTTAAGTAAAACATTCCTTGTCTGTTTTTTTGTTGCTTTGACATGTTGTCTCAAATAATCTGTGCAGTTAAGTCTAACCTACAAAACCTGCAAGAAAAGACTTAGAAAATGGGTGGCAGCCATACAGTTGAAGTGGACCATGAATCGCGACAACGGGCAGACGTGGCAGAAGCAGAAAAGAGAAGATTTGAGCAGGAATGCCTTCGGCTCAAGGAGGAGAAAGCACGAATGGAAACCGAACAACGGATGGTGAAAGAACAACGAGAGGAGCTGGAGAGGCAGAGAAAAATACAACTTCAATCCCAAAGAAAGCAAGAAGAAGATGAAAGGACCAGGATACATGCAGAACTGAAAGCATCAAAATAAAGAGATGAAACTGAGGCAGAAAAGTAGATGATTAAACTGTAGAAAATACATTGATGAGTAGACTACTAGAGAATATTGTTAATTGATGAAAACATTACTCTGAACATGGCAGCAGCTAAAAGTCACGTTAAATTACTGTAACTATAAGGAGTAGTCTTTCTATATTCTAACATATTTTAATGGAAAAGCTATCTATTCCTTTAACAGAGAATAATTAAATGGCTGAACAGAGAATAATTAAATGGCGATAGAACAATTCCAGGAGAACAAATCAGAGCCAGAAAGAAAGCTCATTCAGGACGAATTGGAATGAGTCCATGTAGAGAAAGTAAGATGGCAGGATTCAGGACGAATTGGAATGAGTCCAGATGGAGAAAGTAAGATGGCAGAACAACAGAAGCAGGACCAAGGCAAGAGAAGAAGAAATCTATTGAATCCCAAAGAAAGCAGGATGAAATGCATATGTGGCAAACAAAAGAGACTATTAACTCAAATGATTGGATATCTTGAGCAATAAAAGCAAGTTTATGAGTGCTTTTGTATTGGCCTTACCTTTCATGTAATGTTATTCTCTTGTCTGGCAATAGCAGTAAGGCCTGTGGTATGATTATCCAAGCAAATGTGTAAATGTAGTCAGATGTAGCTTCAAGTCATCTAATACAGTCTAGATCTTTTGGCATAATGACCTACATCTTGTGGGAATTAATGCAGACATAATTTTTTACAGATACAATTTAAGACAAACTTTGGTAAGATTGGTCGTAACTTTTTTTAAAAAGCGTATAACAATCACATTTGATTGACTTTGTTTTTTATTTGGTTCAAATTGTCCAATAAGAGGAACCTGGTCTCACCATACACAGTCAAATATTTTTGTTACATCTGAATAAACTATCGTTCATATTTCTGCATCTGTTATTATCTTGAATTCTTCATATTTTTTCTGTCATTTTTTGTGTAAAGATTTTTTATTTACATTATTGATCTAATTAAAGTGCAAATAATTTTACATTTCATTATATTGATACCTTTAAAACATGTTTTTTCCCCCTTTGGCTTTGGCTACAGTATAGATTATGATTAAATCAATTATTCAGGTGTACTTTATGGGGTCTTATAAAGATAATGTAGGTCTGATGGCCGTTCCAAAGATTCTGTTATACATATATGACGATCTGTGACTTCTCCCTTATTCAATTATAATTACACCAGCAGAAAAACAGTGTGCAGTTCTTGAAATTAACTTAACACAGGTTCCCATGCTATAGTGGACTCTGAGACCACAGAGCTCATGCTCACTTGGGATAATGTTTATGACAAAATAACAGCATTTATACTACATTATCTTTATTTTTTCTGATGTTTTCCGTTACAGAGGAATAATAGCCTGGATAATCGAACGCTGAGCATCAAGGCTCTAGGGCTCGCCTCCCATCCCAGGAGAACAACACAAGACTGAGGGGGAGACAGAAATGTGAGTGATTCAGATGTCTGCATCTTATGTCTGTCTTTCGTACCTTTGTTATTTCAACCTAAATATCGACTCTCCTAGATGTAAAGCCCTGCATTCTCCTAAATGTTTCTACTATACAATAGTTCTGAAGTATATATAGCTGTGGATAAACCCCTGCTCTGATGTGTTTTCAGAACACGGAGTCATGTCTGACTCTGAGACCATTGAGACAGCCGCTCTGGGCCGACCATTCCAGCTGGGGATGCTGTATGACTGTCGCAGGGATGTCCTCATTCCAGGTAGAGTAAACTATTCAATTCATTGTCTTTGTTTCCACCATAGAGTTGGATAGACTTGTCCCAAAGCCTGATCTAACATGGGCAGCGTCATTGAGGGCTTTCACCATTTTGAAGTAGTCAAGTTGGTGTGACTTGCATGGGTTACAGAAGCAACAGATAAAACAAAGCACCCTTGTGGAAACTAGGTGAATTGCATCAACACAGCCTGAATTCAAACACCTCTCGCCCTTCCGTCCCCCGCCACTTCCTTAAGTTTTGCATTTACTTCCGGTTTTGTACACCAGCTTTAAACAGCTGAAAAAACAACATGTTCTTATTTAGTTCAATATGTTCTTAACATATTTCACAGCGATTTAGATGGTACAATGATTTTCTACACTAAAGATGGCTTGTTTTGTCACAAACTGAAATGTAGAATTTTAGCAACCAGGTAAAGACAGCACGATTTCTACATGCTTGCTCCAGTTTTCCGTTGTTGGTTGTGCTTGTGAGGAGATGACCACACCTCTAAATTATGCTGATGTGTGAGCCTAAATAATTTGTTTGTGAATTTTTTTTGTGAAACACTATAATTTTATGTTATTTTTAAATGTAGACATTTTATGGACATTTTCTTAAATCACAATTCAACATTTTTATATTACGCTCCTTTAAGGAAGGATAACAGAATTCCTTTCAGGTTAGCAGGAGGGGTCAGCCAATGAATTATACTTCTGACAAACATTCCATAACTGCAGGTGGCAGTAAATCACCAACCTTGGCTTTATACCTGTTCAGACTATACAAACTGTAGCACTTCAGTTTTTTTTACGAACTGCCAATACACTTATAAAAGTATAGTAAGAAGAAATGGACTGCTTTCAAATAGATAGCCCTTAATGGCACTACAGATACTGTCACAAAAGCATCCATTGCAAAGATGAGCTGTCTTCTACATCTCTATGGTCTTCAGAGTTAGAAAAGCTAGAGGACCCACAACATGTTGAAGTAGTCATATATAGTCATGCTGTTACAGAAGTGATCAATGGCAAAGATAGGTGTAGCTTTTCTAACTACGGTTGTCATGTCACCTAGAATATATACTTTGACTAATACTTCAATGAGTTCTTTGAATGAAACCATGTTTACATGTATAAACAATTCTGCATGTACCGGTCCTGTCCAAAAGTTTTGAGAATGACACAAATATTAATTTTCACAAAGTCTGCTGCTTCAGTGTCTTTAGATATTTTTGTCAGATGTTACTATGGAATACTGAAGTATAATTACAAGCATTTCATAAGTGTCAAAGGCTTTTATTCACAATTACATGAAGTTGATGCAAAGAGTCAATATTTGCAGTGTCAACCCTTCGTTTTCAAGACCTCTGCAATCCGCCCTGGCATGCTGTCAATTAATTTCTGGGCCACATCCTGACTGATGGCAGCCCATTCTTGCATAATCAATGCATGGAGTTTGTCAGAATTTGTGGGCTTTTGTTTGTCCACCCGCCTCTTGAGGATTGACCACATGTTCTCAATGGGATTAAGGTCTGGGGAGTTTCCTGGCCATGGACCTAAAATATCTATGTTTTGTTCCCCGAGCCACTTAGTTATCACTTTTGCCTTATGGCAAGGTGCTCCATCATGCTGGAAAAGGCATTGTTCGTCACCAAACTGTTCCTGGATGATTGGGAGAAGTTGCTCTCGGAGGATGTGTTGCTACCATTCTTTATTCATGGCTGTGTTCTTAGGCAAAATTGTGAGTGAGCCCACTCCCTTGGCTGAGAAGCAACCCCACATATAAATGGTCTCAGGATGCTTTACTGTTTGCATGACACAGGACTGATGGTAGAGCTCACCTTGTCTTCTCCGGACAAACTTTTTTTCCGGATGCCCCAAACAATCGGAAAGGGGATTCATCAGAGAAAATGACTTTACCCCAGTCCTCAGCAGTCCAATCCCTGTACCTTTTGCAGAATATCAGTCTGTCCCTGATGTTTTTCCTGGAGAGAAGTGGCTTCTTTGCTGCCCTTCTTGACACCAGGCCATCCTCCAAAAGTCTTCGCCTCACTGTGTGTGCAGATGTACTCACACCTGCCTGCTGCCATTCTTGAGCAAGCTCTGTACCGGTGGTGCCCCGATCCGCAGCTGAATCAACTTTAGGAGACGGTCCTGGCGCTTGCTGGACTTTCTTGGGCGCCCTGAAGCCTTCTTCACAACAATGGAACCGTTCTCCTTGAAGTTCTTGATGATCCGATAAATGGTTGATTTAGGTACAATCTTACTGGCAGCAATATCCTTGCCTGTGAAGCCCTTTTTGTGCAAAGCAATGATGACGGCACGTGTTTCCTTGCAGTTACCCATGATTGACAGAGAAGAACAATGATTCCAAGCACCACCCTCCTTTTGAAGCTTCCAGTCTGTTATTCTAACTCAATCAGCATGACAGAGTGATCTCCAGCCTTGTCCTTGTCAACACTCACACCTGTGTTAACAAGAGAATCACTGACATGATGTCAGCTGGTCCTTTTGTGGCAGGGCTGAAATGCAGTGGAAATGTTTTTGGGGGATTCAGTTCATTTGCATGGCAAAGAGGGACTTTTCAATTAATTGCAATTCATCTGATCACTCTTCATAACATTCTGGAGTATATGCAAATTGCCATCATACAAACTGAGGCAGCAGACTTCTTGAAAATTAATATTTGTGTCATTCTCAAAACTTTTGGCCACGACTGTACACGTTGGAGATCGTTATTTTTTTCATAATGAAAGTTATTTGTCATTCTCTCTTTTTAAACTGCAGGTATCACACTCTGGGATTCTGAAATGCTACAGAAAGACATAAATGTCTCTCCACAACCTAATACTGATTTCAAAATCATTGCTTCTGACTCAAGTGAAGACAAGTCAGAAGCTTTGAATGTGTCTGCATCTCTGGAGGCCAGTTTTCTTGGTGGCTTAGTCAGTGTGAAGGGTTCTGCTGAATTCCTACATGATAAAAAGACCTCAAAGCATCAGTCTAGGGTTTCTCTGCAGTACCGTACCACCACTCGCTTCGAGCAGCTGACCATGGACCACCTGGGGGCAGGAAATGTGAAACACTGTAATGTCTTCCAAGAGGGTTCTGCCACACATGTGGTGACTGCCATTCTCTACGGTGCACAAGCCTTCTTTGTTTTTGACCGTGAGGTTTCCTCAGGAGAAAACCACCAGGATATTCAAGGAAACCTGCAGGCCACAATAAAGAAGATCCCCCTCATAACAATAGAAGGGCAGGCATCACTGAAGATGAGCGAGGAAGAGAAGCAACAGGCCAATACATTCAGCTGCACTTTCCATGGTGATTTTGCACTAGAAAACAACCCTGTCACATTTGAAGATGCCACCAGGCTGTATGCTGGCCTGCCACGTCTGTTAGGGGAAAAGGGAGAACATGCTGTGCCCATGACTGTCTGGCTCTATCCTCTCAAGAACCTGGACTCTGCAGCTGCCCAGCTAGTCAGGCAGATCAGTGTTAGCCTGGTGTGTCGCGCACAGCGAATCTTAGACGGGCTGGACAAGACGGATGTACAATTCCGGGACTTGATGATGGAAGGCATGGCTATCAAGTTCCCTGAAATCAATGCCAAGCTCAGCAAGTTCAGGGACTTGTGCTCAGAGTACAAGCTGGTTTTCCAGAAAGGTCTTTGCAAGGTTCTTCCCAACATAAGAGGAGGAGGAATGGAGGAAGAAGAACTGATAAAAATGCTCAACAGTAAGGAGCGCTCTCCATTCCAGAATGACCTTATGATCACGTACCTGGACGACAGAGAGAGAGAGATGAATGTTGTCAGCTCTTACCTTGACATAATGAAAGAGGTACAAGTTGTGTACTCAAGCAGTGAATTGGATGGAATAGTGCTTGATCAAGCCAAAGATCATGTAGTGTGCTTTGCATTCTCCTCTTTGAAAGACAAAGACGAGTATTTGGTAGATTTGGAGAACTACTTGCTGGAAGAATCAAAGAGTAATTCTTCACTGATTCCTTATGACCCCAATGCAGCTGGGAAATTAGCAGCAGAAAAGTGGTTTCGCTCGGGGGAGGTAACCACCCTAACCAGGCAAAACATACAACTGTTCCTAGACTTCAAAGAGTCAAACAAAGACAGAGAAAATATTGCATTCTGCATTGCATCGATTCCAAGCAAATGCATCACTGCATCCTCCATCCATGTCTATGAGAAAGGGACACTGTTGAGTCCCCAGTTTGAACTGCCATCAAAGCCAGGTGTCCCCACCATCAAGAGTATGGAGCATGACTGTGTCCACGTGGAAATTAACACTCCCAACCTTGGCGTCACGTCTGTGGAGTCGTACCAGGTTTTGTACCAGGCTGTGCAGGCTGAATCTGAGTGGACAGAGATCAAAGCTGATGTTAGCACTAACCGGGTCACCATCAGACGTTTGAACCCCTATAAAGACTACCGCTTCAGCTGTAGGGCGGTGTGTAGACCTGGTGTGAGCCTCTCCAGTGACTGGACAGAGTACTTAAGGACCCGCCCATGTAGCCCCGCTGGATCACCCACAGAAAAAAATCTGGAATCTGAAAGTATCAGAGTGAACTGGGACATTCCTACCATGGTGGGAGACGATGTAGAAGTCATAGGCTATGAGGTTGACTACAGAGAGTGTGCGAAGGCTGTTGACAATAAGATGTGGCACACCATCAAAACCACCACCAGAGAGTGCACACTGGAAGGTCTAAAGCCTGAAACTGCATACAGTGTCAGAGTCTCTGCTAACTGTGGCGAAGCAGGGAAGAGTCTACCCAGTCCGGAAGCAGTGCTGACTACCATCAGGGCTTCTGACACCCAACCGAAGAGGAGCCAATCGACAGCAACAAGAAGTGAGGAATTTCTGAAGAAATCAGAGAAGGTGCAGAAAGGCAACCCGTCAATCTATAAGCTGAATCTGGAACAGAGGTTGGATGTAAAGGAACGTTTTGAACAGTACACATTTGGAAGGAAAGTTGAGAAAGGGAATAACAAGGCAATCTTGCTTCTGGGGTCCACAGGTGCAGGAAAAACCACTCTGGTAAATGTCATGATCAACTACATTCTCGGGGTAAAGTGGGAAGATCACTACCGCTTTAAGCTCATCCATGAGGTGACCAACAGGTCACAGGCTGAGAGCCAGACTTCAATTGTGACATCATACGAGCTCTACAACCAGCCAGGCTTTCAGATTCCTTATTCTCTGACCATTATTGACACACCAGGGTTCGGAGACACTAGAGGAATGGCACATGATAAACTAATCACAGAGCAAGTGAAGGAATTTTTGTGTAACCCTTTAGGGATTGATCACATTGATGCAGTCTGCTTTGTAGTGCAGGCATCCCTCGCTCGTCTCAGTGCCAATCAGAAATACATATTTGACTCCATCCTGTCCATTTTTGGAAAGGACATTGCTGATAACATCCTGATGCTCGTGACATTTGCTGATGGGAAGGACATACCTGTGCTGGAGGCCATCCAAGCTGCAGACCTTCCCTGTAAAAAAAACAATAAGGGACTCCCAACCCATTTCAAATTCAACAATTCAGCTCTGCTCTCTCAGAAAGTAGAAGAAGACAAAAGCTCTGAAGGAGATAGTTCAGAGGATGATAATGAGGAAGGACTAGAGAAGATTGTCTGGAGGTCAACTTTTAAACAGATGAAAGCTTTCTTCAAAGCCTTGGAAAGCAATGAGAGCAAAGATCTAACAATGACCAAGAAAGTGTTGGAAGAACGTGAGCGTTTGGAGAAGGCCATGACACGATTGACCCCTCAAATCACAGCAGGTCTGTCAAAGCTGAATGAGATCAAAACGTTCGAACAGTGCCTGCAGAACGAGGACGAGAACATGAAACAGAACCAAGACTTTGAGACAGAGGTAGAGGTTCTAGTTGCTAAAAGGACCAAATTAAGTTGTTTTGCTACAAACTGCATTGTTTGCAAGTTCACATGCCACACCAGCTGCTTTCTGCCTAACGAGGATGACACCAAAAAATGTGCCGTGATGGATGGTTATGGTAACTGTGTCATGTGTCCAGGAAACTGCTCTTACCTTAACCACGACAGGGAAAAAGCCTTATGGACATATGAAACTAAGAAAGAGAAAAAGACCATTAAAGAGTTGAAGGACAACTTCATGAAGGCACAGGGCAAGTTTATGAACAACAAGCAGATGCTGGAGAAGATTGAAGATGAGTACATTGTTATCGAGGACAAGCTGAAGTACTTGATCAAGCTGTCCTCCAATTGTCTTAAGAGACTAAATGAGATTGCACTGAAGCCAAGCTCTCTCTCTACTGTGGAGTACATCGAGATACTTATTCGCACCGAAGAGGACCAACGCAAGCCAGGCTTCGAAGATCGCATCGTAGGGTTGAAGAAAATGAAATATGAGTCTGAGCTTCTGGAGAAGATGGCAAGAGGAGAGGAACTACTCCCCGATGAGCGACGCAAGGTTAAGGAGAAACAAGACAGACTGCAGAAGATCACAAAAAGACTCAACCAAATGCAGAAAGTAGTCAGAGATTGGCCAGGGAAGAAGTAGGCCTAACTCAAAGTCAAATTCCATGATCTCACCCTGCTTCCGACCAAGTGGCACGGTCGGTGGCTTGCACTAATCAAGTGAATGGGTCATAACTCAGTTAAATTTGTAATATTAAATCAGATATATCTCTAGACCCAGTCAATTGTCCGCTTACTGGGGTTGATTGCAATGCATTGTATGCAAACAAGCGTCACGTAAACTCGCAGTTGACACATTTTCAACATTAAGTGAGTGGACGTGTGCGAGCCAGAAGGGCCCACAGAACAGGAGCCTGCCTCCTGTTTCTGTAGCGTGAGGCAGCTTGATGTACAAACACACCCCCTGGACAGCTAGTCTATCACATGTTCTACATTAGTGAATCTAAATGAAGCAGCTGATCTTCCTACTGATTGTTAATGATTATCATAAGAGAAATGAATGTAGAAATAAAGCAGACATTGATTCATATAAATTTTGAGACCTACTTTCCCCTCGGGATGTAATAAAGTATCTATCTATCAAACAATGTATAACGTTTGCCTACTTTCATGTTGATTGTTTATCCTATTTTTTTTAAATAAAAGTCCTTTGTAATTCAAGAAGTTCACTATTCATTTTCTATTGGGCACAAATTGTAAGTAATATGTTAGTCATGACATTGGAAATAGCATGTTTGGTAGGGGGGAATTACAAAGGTGTGTGTCTAGGGCACTGTTTCTTTATTCCAGGGACCGGCAAACTATGGTCACTTTGTGTCAAGGATCGGCAAGCTTTAGTTTTTCCTCCTTGGGGGAACAGCTTACATTAAAGCTAGCACTTAGAACTGACTAAATTGGAGTCAGTTAAATAGCTCAGGGACCAGCCAGCAACATCCAAGGGACCAGCACAGGTTCAGGGACCAGAGGTTGAGAAACACTGGTCCGTGTAAGTGGCACCATTCTTGACATTTAAGGTATGAAATTCATAAGACACTATTCATTCTCTTTATTCTCAGCATGACAGTGTTGTTTTTGGGCATGCGACGTCCTCAATAATTGCATAAAATAAAGCAATTATGTTGGATTCTAGCTTCAAATGTACGTATTTATGTTACCATCCTAGAAATGATTGATCACTTTACATGTAGAAGGAATATACACTACCGGTCAAAAGTTTTAGAACACCTACTCATTCAAGTTTTAATTTTAATTTTTACTATTTTCTACATTGTAGAATAATAGTGAAGATATAACTATGAAATAACACATATGGAATCATGTAGTAACCAAAAATGTGTTAAACAAATCAAAACATATTTTATATTTGAGATTCTTCAAATAGCCACCCTTTCCCCTTGATCACAGCTTTGCACACTTTTGGAATTCTCTTTTAATAAACAGCTTGCATTTCAATAGGCAGATGTGCCTTCTTAAAAGTTAGTTTGTGGAATTTCTTTCCTTCCTAATGCGTTTGAGCCAATCAGTTGTGTTGTGACAAGATAGGGGGGTATACAGAAGATAGCCCTATTTGGTAAAATACCAAGTCCAAATACCAACAGCTCAAATAAGCAAAGAGAAACAACAGTCCATCATTACTTTCAGACATGATGGTCAGTCTATCCAGAAAATGTCAAGACCTTTGAAAGTTTTTTCAAGTGCAGTCGCAAAAACCATCAAGCGCTATGATGAAACTGGTTCTCATGAGGACCACCACGGGAATGGAAGACCCAGAGTTACCTCTGCAACAGAGGAGAAGTTCATTAGAGTTACTAGCCTCAGAAATTGCAGCTCAAACAAATGCTTCACAGAGTTCAAGCAACAGACACATCTGAACATCAACTGTTCAGAGGAGACTGTGTGAATCAGGCCTTCATGGTCGATTAGCTGCAAAGAAACCACTACTAAAAGACACCAGTAAGAAGAAGAGACTTGCTTGGGCCAAGAAAACAAGCAATGGACGTTAGACTGGTGGAAATTTGTCCTTTGGTCTGGAGTCCAAATTTGATATTTTTGGGTCCAACTACCGTGTCTTTGTGAGACGCAGTGTGGGTGAACTGATGATCTCCGCATGTGTATTTCCCACCGTAAAGCATGGAGGAGGAGGTGTTATGGTGTGGGGGTGCTTTGCTGGTGACATTGTCAGTGATTTATTTAGTATTCAATGCACACTTAACCAGCATAGCTACCACAGCATTCTTCTTCGATACGCCATCACATCTGGTTTGCGCTTAACGGGACTATCATTTGTTTTCATACACCTCCAGGCTGTGTAATGGCTATTTGACCAACAATGAGAATGATGGAGTGCGGCAGCAGATGACCTGGCCTCCAAAATCCCCTGATCTCAACCAAATTGAGATGGTTTGGTATGAGTCGGACTGCAGAGTGAAGGAAAAGCAGACAACAAGTGCTCAGCATATGTGGGAACTCCTTCAAGACTGTTGGAAAAGCATTCCAGGTGAAGCTGGTTGAGAGAATGCCAAGAGTGTGCAAAGCTGTCATCAAGGCAAAGGGTGGCTATCAGAAGAATATCAAATATGTTTTGATTTGTTTAACACTTTTTTGGTTACTACATGAATCCATATGTGTTATTTCATAGTTTTTATGTCTTCACTATTTTTCTACAATGTAGAAAATAGTAAAAATAAAGAAAAACCCTTGAATGAGTAGGTGTTCTAAAACTTTTGACCGGTAGTGTACATGTTAGGGGTCAAGGAAGGTTAAAGAGGAACTAGATGTGAGTGAAAGTTACTGTGAGAGAAAAGGGGAATACAGTAGATGACCCAGGTCTGTTGAGTAAAGTGAACACGAGGTCACTGATAAACATCATGGAGAAGTGACCAGATAAAGAGGAACTGCTAGCAGACGGTTCGACTGCGAAGACAACAGAGCAACATCTAGGCAGTGTCAGGCAGATGATAGCAGTTGTGAAAAAGTTACACCACTAATCTCATCTTGACGTATAAATGCCTGTTTGATCATGTGCAAAATGTCTTTGCAGCTGTATGACTCATGCTTTGTCTTTCAAGTTAACCTTGGGATATATGCCTAAAAATATGTTTTGTTCATGTCAGTATTGCCTTGATATTAAGCTTCATGCCTTATTTGCGAATCCATTCATTTGACAAAGTTATTAAATAACACTTGCTTTGATATTCGCTTCTCATGACCCTTTCTTGATCTTAGTCAGCTAAACACATAATATTTGATTGCACATCGTTTTACTATAATGTTAAATAGAGTCAGATATACTTTGTAAAATACTTAGTTAACATATTCATTACATTGTCTTATTATAGGTAGCATGAGGTGTATATATAATATACACAGATACAACCCCACTACACAGTTCTACAGCCCTGTCAAATCCCTGGAGGAATTGTGGGAGGTAATACAGGGAGACAGCAAGGTTTACTTTACCAAAGTATAATGCAATCAATGGCTTTCTTTCAGCAGAGATGCTGATTTCATTTCCTCCTCATTTCTGTCTTTTGGGTCATGGCTATGGGTGAGAATAGGAGAAGTAAACTCTAGAGTCTCTGAGGGTGGAAGTATAGTATATATGCGGTCAGTTAATACATACAGAACATGCTTAAAACTTCTTATGGCTGCAATCCCGTTAACGGGATGATATGACAACAGCCAGTGAAAGTGCAGGGCGCCAAATTCAAACAACAGAAATCTCATAATTAATATTCCTCAAACATACATGTAACTTACCATTTGAATGGTAATCTTGTTGTTAATCCCACCAAAGTGTCCGATTTCAAATAGGCTTTACAGCGAAAGCACCACAAACGATTATGTTAGGTCACCGCAAAATCACAGAAATACACAGTCATATTTCCAGCCAAAGATAGGAGTCACAAAAAGCAGAAATAGAGATAAGATGAATCACTAACCTTTGATGATTTTCATCAGATGACACTCATAGGACTTCATGTTACACAATACATATATGTTTTGTTCGATAAAGCTCATATTTATATCCAAAAACCTCAGTTTACATTGGCGCCATGTTCAGAAATTCCTCCAAAATATCCAGAGAAATTGCAGAGCCATGTCAAATAACAGAAATACTCATCATAAACTTTGATGAAAGATACATGTTTTACATAGAATTAAAGATACACTTGTTCTTTATGCAACCGCTGTGTCAGATTTCAAAAAGCTTTACGGCAAAAGCAAAATATTCAATAATCTGAGAACAGCGTTCAGCCACAAAAGGAAGCCATACAGTTACCCGCCAAATTGTGCAGTCAACAAAACTCATAAAAAGCATTATAAATCTTCACTTACCTTTGCTGATCTTCGTTGGAATGCACTCCCAGGACTCACACTTCCACAAGAAATGTTTGTTTTGTTAGGTAATGTCCATAATTTTTGTCCAAATAGCTACTTTTGTTAGCGCGTTTGGTAAACAAATCCAAAGTCAGAAAGCGTGTTCACTAAAAGCTGACGAAATGTCAAAAAGTTCCGTAACAGTCAGTAGAAACATGTCAAACGATGCATTGAATCAATCTTCAGAATGTTTTTAACATAAATCTTCAGTAACGTTCCAACCGGAGAATTACATTGACTTCAGATATGCGATGGAACAGAGCTCCCTCTCATGTGAACTCGCATGGTCAGAGCATGGTCAGATCATGGTAGACCTGACTATTTCCTGTCTCCTTCGGCCCCACTTCACAGTAGAGGCATCAGACAAGGTTCCACAGACTGTTGACATCTAGTGGAAGCCGTAGGAAGTGCAAACTCATCCATATCCCACTGTTTGTTCAATAGGGGCTGTGTTGAAAATCTACCAACCTCAGAATTCCCACTTCCTGTTTGGATTTTTTCTCAGGTTTTTGCCTGCCATATGAGTTTTGTTATACTCACAGACATCATTCAAACAGTTTTAGAAACTTCAGAGTGTTTTCTATCCAATACGAATAATACTATGCATATATTAGAAACTGGGACTGAGGAGCAGGCAGTTTACTATGGGCACCTCTGTGCACCTTTCATTCAAGCTACTCAATACTGCCCCTGCAGCCATAAGAAGTTAACTGAAAATAAACTTTAAAATACTTTATATACACAACTTGTTGCTGCTTATGACTCAGTCAGGGACATGGACTGGAGATAGATGACTGCTCTCTCATCCATTTACTCCTGAACCTGAATTAACTTTCGCTCTGTCAAAGTACAACTTTGCAGGGTTAAAGAAGTGCCACCTGTACATTTTCTGCAGTTATCTTGCCTCCTGCTTAGACAGCGGATGATGAAACACAGGGTAGTGGCAAGTGTCAGAGAGTTTTAGTGAGTTCTGAAAGAGGCTGGGTGTAAGTGAGTGAGTCTGTTCTTCCCCTTCTCTTTCCCTGTTGTACTTCAGACTCATTGTTGTAAAACATGTCAAACATTCTTTATAACAGGTTCACATTGTCAGTATATTTCTCATCAGGAGAACTTACAAGTGTTCAACCGAAATTCAGACAATTGACACTTCAGTATTTTTCTTTTTGTGCCCTTTAAGGTCATTCTTTCTAACCGTGAAAAACCTACTAAACCCAAATAAAATAACAATTATAAATCAGGCATGGTATTAACACCACTAACAAATATTCATAAGTATTGATGGGTGGGGTGTGTGTGTATGCAGGTGTCTGTGTTGTAAAACGTAGAACAAAAACAACAAATGGCCAGGCCTTTACATCATTTGGATGCTCCCTTAACAGCCGGATCCGGGTACCTTATTACTTTATAGTACTGCAGAGTCTCACTAACTGCTCTCCCAAGGCACCTGCCTCAGGAAGCTTTTCAAAGGGAGAGATACAGAATCATTGTTAAACTTATTAGAAAACTTGGTAGTGGACATTCCATCAGTCCTGGAAGAGAAAATAAACATGTTGTCACGCCCTGACCTTAGAGAGCCTTTTTATGTCTCTATTTAGTTTGGTCAGGGTGTGATTTGGGGTGGGCGTTCTATGTTTTGTTTTCTATGTTTCTTTATTTCTATGTTTTGGCCGGGTATGGTTCTCAATCAGGGACAGCTGTCTATCGTTGTCTCTAATTGGGAACCATACTAAGGTAGCCCTTTTTCCCTCCTTTCAGTGTGGGTAGTGAACTTTGTTTGTGGCACTAATGCCCTGTAAGCTTCACGGTTGTTTCTTTCGTTTGTTGTTTTGTTGGCGACATTTTAAATAAAAAGGAAAATGTACGCTCACCACGCTGCACTTTGGTCTTCATCCAGCAACGGCTGTGACACGTGTACATAGTTTTCACTATGCTAAATCTTAATCAGTCCTCGCCAGTCTCAATCTTAATCGGTCCTAAAAATGCAACATTCAGTATTACTATGCCTATATGTACCATCCTCCCCTATTGAAACAAGCTTACAAATTTGACATCAACTGATAAAACATGAGTACCATGAATCTCTCCATTTTACTTTCGTTATCGCTGTCTTTATTACTTTCACTAGTCTCCATATCTGTTTCCTTCCACTAGGACCCTTTACTTTCTTCCCAATAAGAAAACCCTCTCAACCACTACTGCTAATACACACGTATCCCTCAAGAAAAGGCTGTTTTTACCCTTATTGTAAGGTTTAAAAACAAACAAAACATACATGATAACATCTGTTCACCAGGATACCATTGTCCACTTTAACTTTCTCCTTATTGGAAGGCATTGTTAGCATTTTAGTCTACCTTAACAATGTTACTCCATATTTATGACCAATTCCCATTGGATATTCACTTTCTGCTTCACACTTATTAATTGGATGTTATTTTGAGCTTATAAAGTATATAAAAGAGAGTCGCACACTCCATATATAAACTCCCAGTAATTTATTGGGTATTTACCAACGTCTCAGCATCACTGTGCCTTCTTCAGGGTAATGTCATAAATACTTGAACCAGGTTATGTAGAGAAACAGTGCAATTAGTGCAACCAATGACAATAATGAGGGGTGTGTTAAGTTAATTAGGATGAATTAGTGAAACTGTTAAAAAACAATAGTTTATGGCATATTAAATATATTAGGTTATTGTTATCATATAGAAACATAATTGAATATTGTACATAATATTAGCATCAACATACATTATTGTTTAATTCAATTTCACATATTTAATTGTTTCGTATTGGTTCAACCTTAATGCATAATAAGCATCATCAAGAAGATGGAAAAAGGAAACCGCACACTGCTCTTGATAGTATCACTGTCAGGTTCGACGTATGAATCGGACCAAGGCGCAGCGTGGTATGCGTACATTCTAATTTATTAAAAGAATGAACACTGAACAAACTAACCAAAATGAAACGTGAAGCTATACAAATGAGTGCTGACAGGCAACTACACATAGACAAGAACCCACAAACACCAAAGGGGAAATGGCTACCTAAATATGATCCCCAATCAGAGACAACGATAAACAGCTGCCTCTGATTGGGAACCATATCAGGCCACCATAAACATACAAAAACCTAGACGTACAAAAAACATTATATACAAAACCCCTAGACAATACAAAAAACTAGAAAAACTAGCGTAATTACCCTAGTCACACCCTGACCTAACCAAAATATAAAGAAAACAGAGATATCTCAGGTCAGGGCGTGACAATCACTGATATTTAATAAGCTTACGTATCGGCCTCACGGCCACAAAAGCTCTGACGAAGGTTGTGAGGCCGATACGTAAAGCTTATTAAATATCAGTGATACTATCAAGAGCAGTGTGCGGTTTCCTTTTTCCTTCATCTTGTTCAATTGTTGCCATGCACCTGCAAAAAGATTGCTCAGATGTGCGAGTGTCTTTTGAATAATAAGCATCATCAACAGGGGGAACATATTAGGTGTACGCTAATAAGCTGTAGAAAGAATATAAATTTATAAGACTTGTTCATAAAAGAAAGAAGAGCTTGAGATCAAAGTCAATATTCAGACCACTGGGGGTCAATGTTTTTAGACAGGATATCCAGTAAAGCCTCCCTTTGTAGTAGTAGGATCTCCATGTTACCTCCTCTCCTTGGTAGAGCAACATGCTCAATGCCTGTGTATTTGAGGGAGGAGATTGGATGGTTAGCCTCAACAAAGTGAGCTGCTACTGGATAGTCAATGTTCTTAAATCTGATTGAGCTGCTACTGGATAGTCAATGTTCTGACACCTGATTGAGCTGCGGTGTTCAGCTATGTGTTGTTTTAATTGTATTTTTGTTTGTCCTACATAGTCTTTTCCACATGAACAGGTGATGAGATGGATTACTCCCTTGGTCTTGCATGAGATGATACCCCTCACAGGGATTTTTCGACATGTATGTAGGTGTCTGAAGAAGGATGTTTTTATAGATCTATTGCACTGTGCGCATAAGCCACATTTGTAGTTCCCATTTGGAATGGGTGTCAAGAGTGTCTGAGTGGGCTCAGGGGGCATGTCAGATCTCACCAAACTATCTCCAATATTGTGACCACGCTTATAGACAACCATTGGGGGTTTCTTAAAGAGGTTTGCGATTTGTTTTGTCTGATTGCAGAATATGCCAGTGCTTTTTCAGGATTGCTTTCATTTTCTCCGAACCCTTGGTGTACTTAGTGCAAAAGACGGTTGCGTTGTTTTTCTTCTTTGAGTTTTTAGTAATTCCTCTCTTGGTTTTTGAGATATTTTCATCATTGCAGCATCAAGAGTTTTGTCCTTGTAGCCTCTTATTTTGAATGTATCTGTCATTTTTTAGCATTGCTGTCAAAATCTGTCTGGTGGCCACAGATTAATTTAACCCTGCATAACGAAGGCCTTTCCCCTCCGATTGCTCAGTTTGGCCGGGTGGCCAGCTCTAGGAAGACTCTTGGTGGTTCCAAACTTCTTTCATTTAAGAATGATAGAGACACTGTGTTCTTGGCGACCTTCAATGCTGCAGAAATGTTTTGGTACCCTTCCCCAGATCTGTGCCTCGACACAATCTTGTCTCGGAGCTCTACGGACAATTCCTTCAACCTCACGGCTTGGTTTTTGCTCTGACATGCACTGTCAACTGTGGGACCTTATATAGACAGGTGTGTGCCTTTCCAAATCATGCCCAATCAATTGAATTTACCACAGGTGAACTCCAATCAAGTTGTAGAAATATCTCAAGGATGATCAATGGAAACAGGATGCACCTCAGCTCAATATTGAGTCTCATAGAAAAGGGTCTGAATACTTATGTAAATAAGGTATTTTCTGTTTTGAAGGTGTTATACATTTGCAAACATTTCTAAAAACTTGTTTTCACATTGTCATTAGGGGGTATTTTGTGTAGATTGCTGAGGATTTTTTTTATATATAATTATTCGAATAAGACTGTACTTAACACAATTTCCAAAGGCACTGTATCTGCAATATTGAAGCATTGTTAAAAAAAATAATGTTGTTAGTCAATCTTAGTCAATCTTTTTAGCTTTTAGTTCCATAGCTGTCAATTCTGCTTTAAACTTGTCCAGAGATGAATCACAATGGTTACTTTCTGTCTATAAAAAAGCATAAACGCTGCTTAAGTGTACTAACAAGGCTTTCTTATTTGTGTCTTTAGTAGAGCCCGACCAATATGGGATTTTTGGATCCGATACTGATTCCAATTTTAGAGTGGAAATATTCACTGATAACCGAGACATCGGCCATATTTGTATTATTATAGCTGCAATAAAAAAATTGCCTAGGATCTGAAGACTGAGCTTCCTCATGCAAGCCAGCTGGACAATAACAACATAGGACACATTTTCAATGTATCAGTATTTAGCTATGTTTTCATCGATTGTAGGGCTGTAGCCATTCAATTCTGGTAGTTGTCACTTGCAAGAAAAAGCATCAATCACAAAAGTTTCCGCTGGCACAGCACTGCCTCTTGCCCCAAGCTTGCCTTAGTGAATGTCCTTGCTATCCGGTATCCTTGGGACGGCCCTACCCCATTGAAGTTAACATTTTAAATGGTTACAGTAACGTGCTGACCACACTGCCCGCGTCACGTGCGCGAACTGCAAAATAAATTATGCTGACCACACCACTCGTGTTACGAGATGAACTGAGGTCCACACTCCAGTCCAGTTGGTGGTGGTAATGTACCTTAAAGTGGTTTGCCAACTGCCATATAAAGTCCAAAGAAGAAGAAGAAGAAGAAGAAGAAGAAAAAGAGGCCTGAAGGAGGAGAGATTACTAAATTGCCGCTTTTATCTGTGGATTCATTTTCGGAGTAGAGGACCTTGTGCATTTCAGGTAAAATAACAACCCAATGTTTATATCCCAGGACAAATTAGCTACCAACAGCAAGCTAGCTAGCTAAATTGCCATGAATGTTTAATGCTTTGAGACCTGTCCCCAAATGAATGTACTTGATTCAGAGTTCGTTTTGATATTTCAACCTGCTTGTCCTGATGGCGTCTAGGGTGGATGGACAAAATCAACATGCGGGCGGGCCCGGTCTAGTCAGCATGTAAGGGTTAAGGTTTGAGTTATGGTTAGGGTAAAAGTTAAGGTAAGGGTTGGGTAGGACTTCCCAAGGATCCCGGATAGCAATACACCGTTTAGTCACAATGTGAGCATTTTGTATTATTCTGCATGTAAATCCAAGACACTCCATTTAGTTGGATATGTTACGTTTGTATGGTATATATACATTTGTGGATGTCCATCACACATTTCATTTGATATGTTAGGAATTACAATTCAAATTATATGTTACGAATTTGCCCATCACCAAAGTTCCCCCCAATTTTTTGGAGTACTGACAAAATTTTAGGTCTTGTGAGTGGAAACTTAACAATGTGAGAATTTTGTGCAACTTCCGGCGCACGTTTACAATGAGCACTGAGGCTGTACCCTTTCAGTTTTAGACAGTAGCCAATAGGTTATTGTGGATATTGGAGCATAATGTAGGCCTACCAACAAAACCAATGGAGCAAATCACATAACATTTACACATGGAAATAGCTTTTGATTTCTATGATATAGCCTACAGTAGTCCATATGTGGTGTTCAATGCAGGCCTACATTGCGTCAGATAAAATAAAATAAACATTTTATTGGTCACATACACATGTTTAACAGATGTTATTGCGGGTGTAGCAAAATGCAAAGTAATATCTAACAATTTATACAATAATACATACAATACACACAAACCTAAAAGTAAAAGAATGGAATTAAGGAATGTATAAATATTAGGGTGAGCAATGTCAGAGTGGCATAGACTAAAACAGTAGAATAGAATAAAGTATATACGATGAGATGAGTGAAGCAACATTTTTTAAACATTATTAAAGTGACTAGTGTTCCATTATTAGTGGCCAGTGATTTCAAGTCTATGTACTGTATACAGGGCAGCAGCCTCTAAGGTACAGGGTTACGTAACCGGGTGGAAGGCGCCTATTGAGACTTTTAAAAAGTTTTTACAGCCTACAGCAACACCAGAGTTGTGGGTTCAAATCCCACGCGGGACCAGTACGGAAAGAGTTTTTAAAAACATATCCGCTCAATAAGTAACTCTGCATCTGCTAAATGACTGAAAAGTAAAAAAGTTAGGAAGCATTAACTCCCCATTGCTGACCTATACTTATCTATAACTATGCTAAAACTAGCAAAGAATATCTGTATAGCGCATTCACTCTTGGGTGATTGAAGGACTGCTCGTGGGCTACCCTGGCCAATAGAATTATACTTTGTTGGCTCTGGCTCTGCCTACAGCAAAATCACAATCAATCTTGCAAAGTTAGATTTGTTTTGGTTTGTTGCATTCAACAAATAATGTTGATTCGATCACAGAAAATACTTTGATCTGTATCGTGCAAACTAATGGCGCAAACTCATTGAAGTCCAATCTCTTGTGTCTCTGCACGTCCTGGCATTTCTTCTGAGAGGCAGTCCTGAAGGAGGTGTGCAGTCACACCCACAGCTTAGAGGGAACATTTCCCATCACCCATTTCATATGATATGTTAAGAATTACTATTTGTATTGTATGTTACGAATTTGCGAAAACGTACTATATGTTACGAATTCTAGCTAGGTGGCTAATGTTAGCTATGCTAGGGGTTAGGGTTAAGGTTAAGTTCAGGAGTTAAGGTTAGGATTAGGGAAAAGGTTCCCACAGTTGTGCCATCGCCATCTCCAGTCACAGAATTTCTGCCGACCCCTGTTCTGGACCCAAGATGAATCATTACCTCCCTGCCTGTTTGCGAGCAGGAAGACCTACAGCCTTCTCCGGGGACGGAGAAGATACCAGAGTTCACACAGAGGGAGAACCCTACTCCTACTCCAGCTGACACCTCTGAATGTCAGTTGGTCCATAATGTGGGAGCCCTGTCTGTAGCTGCTGAAGGCGCCAAGTCCAGCCCTGCCACTCAGACCTCTCCGGTCCCTGTCTGGTGGTATCTGCTTAGTCCTACCTTTGACCTCCAGCCTGCTGCTGTCCAAAGACATCTCCCTGCTCCTCCCTGGGAGCTCCCGCAAGTCTCTGCTGTAGTGGCTCGATCCGTGTCTGCTGTCCAGGCACTGTCATTCCTTTCCTTTCCTGGTGGAACCAGCTGGTCTCAGCCCTGGGGTTCTTGCTAGCCCCTCCGAACTGTTTCCCGCTAGCGCCAGCCTTGGGAGACCCTCCTAACGTCCCCATGGGGAACCCTCCTGACGTCTCTGTGGGGTACCTTCATGACTGAGAAGTGCAGTGTCCTGTCGTAGGAGACACCTCACCTTCTGCCCTATTAGGTCCTCAGTCTATAGCCCCAGTAGCTCCAGAGTATCTTGCCCTCAGTTCCCTGTCACCTAGTGGCTTCACAGTTTCTTGCTAAGCTGGGTCCCCAGTTTCCAATCCCAGTAGGCCCAGAGCTTTCTGTCCTCATAAATCTAACATCCCCTAGCTCACAGTCTGCAGCCCAGTCAGGCCCCAAGTCAACAGCTCTGGGCACTCAGTTTTTCCTGGACCCAGCTCTCTCCCACCTTTGGGTCTTTTTCTCCCTCTCTTTCAGATGTGCAGCTGTCTCCTGTCCTGAGATATTCGCCTGTTGCTTTTGTGGGGATCCAGCTGATCTCAGCTCCGGTCCCAGTTCCCTGAAGTCTGAAGTCCAGAAAGCTTCATTGAGCTCTGCTGCTGCAGACCTGTGGTCTATAGTCCTGAGTGCTTTGTCGAGACCTGCGGCCGATCCTCGGTCATCTGCCGTGCTGAGATCATCAACGAACTCTGCTGTGTGTGTGAATGTGGACATCTTCCATTAAACTCCCCTTAACCTGGACATTCGCCTAATTCTTGTTCTGACCAGAGATTCTGTAGTGGTTGCTACCGGCCTTAAGCCAGCTCCTAAGGTGTCTTATTATATTCATGGTCCTATGATTCTCTACGACCCTACCCCTATTTTTCAATTAGCTAAAAGGGGAAAGGTTAGGGGAAGGGGAAAGGTTATTTAACATGCTAAGTAGTTGCAAAGTATATAAAAAGTAGTAAGTAGTTGAAAAGTTGCTAGTTTGCTAAAGTTGTCCTTGATGAGATTCAAACTTGTAACTTTTGGGTTGCTAGACATTCTCATTATACACTCACCCATCCACCCACCCTACTTTTGTTTTTTTGCCTTATTAAGTAACCATCTGTCTTATGTAACCATACCAAATGTAACAAAATCATACTAATTTGAGTCTAGTCTATGAGTCAACATGTTTTTTTCCCTACTTGCTACCATGGACAGCCACATCATATTTACTTTACGTTGATTGTACTAAATATATTTTGGTATCTTTTAGTTGTTACTGTATTAGACTAAGCATAGGTGATTAGATGATGTTGACATTTTTAAATTGAAATGTTGAAGTTGAATAGGTACTGGAATAGTGGAGGCAGCTCCTGTTTTCTAAATTGTGACTTGCGGTAACTCTCTGTGGTTCTAAATCATTAGTTGTTTAGTAGTCCGAAAGTGTCGGAAAAATGAACTTGCTTGACAATGCTGTAGGTCATATAACTAAATGTTTGTTACATGCAATATATATTTTTGTGATAAAACAAAGATGTGATTGAATTTATTCTGCCACTGTGTCTTCCTTATTATTGTCTTAGCCTTAGGCCTATATATCAAGTCGCAAGGCATATGATATAGATCAAACAACGCAATTATCACAACACATAGGTTGTAATATGTTTTCTCTTCCTGGCTTGGCTTCCTTTGTGATTTTACCCACTCACCGCTACTGGAGAGCACTATTTATTTATTTAACCTTTATTTAACTAGGCAAGTCAGTTAAGAACAAATTCTTATTTACAATGACGGCCTAACCCGGCCAAACCCTCCCCTAACCCGGACGACGCTGGGCCATTTGTGTGCTTCCCTATGGGACTGTCGGGGTAGGTTCCTTGTTCCTTGTCAATCATTGGCTTATTGGTGAAATCAGCAGTAGGACAATATCTTCTTTAAGTAAATCAATTAAACCTTTATTAATGCAATTGCAGACAGAAGTTGACAATGGAAACACAGCTTGTGTGTTTCAGAGTAAGTTCTGCACCCCACCTAAGGGTGCAGCTGATTTTATACATGTGATCACTCCCTAGTGGTATGATCACCTACGTTAATGTATGTATACAGCAATATGCTGAGGTTACCTTATAAGGTAAATAAACCTAGTACAGTAGCTTCTCTGAATTTATTACCATTATCCACTGTTACACAAGATCAACATGTCAAAACTAGACAGTGGTTACTTCTCTTTATCTAGTTTCAGTCTGACTCAGACCCAGCCTGCAAGCACACTTTCGCAACAGCCAGGGGTTAACCACAAAGACTAATATAGATGACTTATGCAACATATAGTGGCAAAGTTTTTAGACACATGGCAACAATATCTATTATAAGGCCTGCAGCAAAACATATGAATCTTAAAGTCCCCTTAATCAATAATGGGGAGGGTCTTTGGGATCCCAATCCCTTCATTCCCCCCTTCGAGACTAATTAGTCTCACAGTTTCAATCATAATATTCTCCTCTGTAGTCAAACAGATCTGGAAATCCCCGGGATCCATTTGATCCCAGGGAGGGGCTGCTAAGGAGAGAAACAACTCCTGAGGTTCCTGCTGCTGGGGTGAGTCTGTCTATATTCCCATCCCTCCTGAGTCCTGGGAAGAACCTCACGAGTTGGATAGACAATGGGATTAAGAGAAACCAGAAATGCACCAGTCTCACCTTCAGCACAATTTGTATCAGCTTCCACCAACACCATCACTCCAGCAAGTTCAAGAGCAGTTTCAGTCATTTTCTTACAAATACAAACAGTAGCCAAAATCACCAATCCTCCTACAAGTACAGGAGTAAGCAATTAAAACAAAGTCAACATAACTTTCCCCATTACATTTCCAAATTTAGCATTAAACCAGTCACAATTTTGTCAAAGACAGATTTTTCAGATTTTGAGAGAGCTTTACTAAGTTTAGCAATCTTATTAATTATTGCAGTCATATTCTCAGAGGAGTCAGGGAGGAGTATAACACAATTGTCAGGATCAACACCTAGTATGTTACAGTGTCTTCCTTCCTTCGCCAAAAGATAATCTAACTCCAACTCAATGGCGGCCGACGACTGCTTTCAGATTTTGGACTTCTAATGAGAGTTGGATAAATCCTTGGATCGTTAAAATCACATGGGCCTGTAAAGAGTAGGTTAAATTGTTTACCCACTTTCCCAGGACAGCCACACCCCAGGAGGCTACGACTGACATACCAAAAATCTGGTGTAGGATATAGCAACAGTATCTATTATTAACAGTATCTATTACAACAGTATCTATTATAAGGCCTGCAGCAAAACATATGAATCTTAAAGTCCCCTTAATCAATAATGGGTAGGGTCTTTGGGACCCTAACCCCTTCAGGACTCCCGATCAGCTTTTCCAGAGCGTTTTCTCCGGATCTTATATCGGTCCTTTTCGGTGGATTAAACGCCGATACAAATACATCCGTAAAAGCCTAATATTGTCCGATAATATCTGTCAACTGATACATTGTTCAGGCTCTAGTCTTCAGGGTCATGTGGGAGAAGGGTAGAGGTAAAGGCATTGTAACTGAGGTTTGGGTCTGATATTTGGTCAGTTTATAATACATGGAAGTGGAAGGGAAGCTTGTTGCTGCTTATGGCCGGACGTTGGTCGGTCAAGGAAATGGACTGACTGGAAATTGGTGGCTAATGTCACATCTCTCATCCATTAACTCCTGAACCTGAATGAACTTTAGCTCAGTGGTTACAGTTGCTGTCCTCCTCACTACAATTTACAACTAAACATCCAAGGCAGGGTTAGAGGAGTGCAGCGTCTACATTGCCTGCAGGTAACCGCAAGTGTAGAACTGCAGGTGAGTGAGTGGTGTATTACCGATGAAGATAGAGTCCACCGTCTAGTAAATAAAGACTGTTGCTGGTGGTCATGGAAGAAGGTTGAGCAACAACATCGGATCTGAAGTTGGGCCAATTATTACTTGTGTCTATTTTTCTAATGTGTCAAATGAGGTTTTGGGGTAAACTGTCTTTGTTTCTAATGAATAGAAAGGAACTGGATATTAAGTTGAAAGGCTCTCTGACAAATGACTCCATGTTCTCACATGATATGATTGATGTCATGTGAGTCCAATGACTCTTGGCTTTTACACTAATTGGTACGTTTTATTTTACATCTCCATTGACGATAGCCAATTTTGATTGGATGCCCCATGGACAGAAACATTGTGATTGGACCACTCAAGAGGGTGAAACAGTGGTCATTGTTTAGGACTCAAGCGCTGAAGATCCGCTTTACAGCGCGATTTACAAAGGCAATGTTCTCGAGGTCACAAAGACTGCATTTACGGTAAATTCTGCATACGTCGGCTCAATCAGAAATTACCTTCAAATGTGAACCGTTCCACAATGCAGATATTGAGCAATATGGATTGAATCGAGCTCTTAGTCACTGTGAAAACAAACTCAAGAGGTGACAGATACAGCAGCTAAGAGTCTTACTGTGTTCAGGAAGTTACACTAGTTATTAATTACAGTTATTTACCGTGATGACGTTATTCTGCAGGTTGTGTTCACCTCAAATTGTTTGTAGCTTTATGAGTGGTCTGAGTCACAAGTGAAGATACAGAAGTATTTAAGAACAATGTTAATTGACCCCTCACTTGAAAGAGAGATGTAAGAGAGAGCACCAATGTTCTGGACGACTGTGTGATCACAGTCTCCGTAGCCAATGTGAGTAAGACCTTTAAACAGGTCAACATTAACAAGGTTGCAAGGCCAGACGGATTACCAGGACGTGTACTCCGAGCATGTGCCGACCAACTGGCAAGTGTCTTCACTGACATTTTCAACCTGTCCCTGACCAAGTCTGTAATGCCGACATGTTTCAAGCACACCACCATAGTCCCTGTGCCCAAGGTAACCTGCCTAAATGACTACCAACGTCTGTAGCCATGAAGTGCTTTGAAACCCAAGACCCACTCCAATTTGCATACCGCCCCAACAGATCCACAGATGACGCAATCTCTATTGCAGTCCACACTGCCCTTTCCCAACTGGACAAAAGGAACACCTACGTGAGAATGCTATTCATTGACTACAGCTCAGCGTTCAACACCATAGTGTCCTCAAAGCTCATCACTAAGCTAAGGACCCTGGGACCAAACACTTCCCTCTGCAAATGGATCAGGGACTTCGGATCCACGTGCCGCCCCAAGGTGGTAAGGGTAGGTAACAACACATCTGCCATGCTGATCCTCAACATGGGTACCCCTCAGAGGTGCATGCTCAGTCCCCTCCTGTAGGGTCAGTTTGTTATATCTGGAGTATTTCTCCTGTCTTATCCGGTGTCCTGTGTGAATTTAAGTATGCTCCCTCTAATTCTCTCTCTCTTTCTCTTCTCTCGGAGGACCTGAGCCCTAGGACCATGCCTCAGGACTACCTGGCTTGATGACTCCTTGCTGTCCCCAGTCTAGGTCCAAAAGGCTTCTTAACAGCTTCTACCACCAAGCCATAAGACTGCTGAACAGCTAATCAAATGGCTACCCATACCATTTGCATTGACCCCCCCCCCCCCACCCCCACCCCCCTTTTAATATTCTGCTGCTACTCTGTTAATTATCTATGCATAGTCACTTTACCCCTACCTACATGTACATATTATCTCAATTACCTAACCTGCACTCCTGCACATTGACTCTGTACTGGTACACCTTGTATATAGCCTAGTTACCGTTATTTTATTGTTGCTCTTTAATTATTTGTTATTTTTCAATGTTCTTCTTTTTTTAACTTCAGTTTATGTTAGTAAATACTTTCTTAACACTTATATTTCTTAAAACTGCTTTGTTGGTTAACGTTCTTGTAAGTAAGCATTTCAACTGTAAGGTGTTGTATTTGGCGCATGTGACAAATACAATTTCATTTTGTTTTATTTGAAATATCTACTAGAATTCCCTGGTTAAATAAAGGATGAAAATAACTTTGTTGCCTTTCCTTTTTGTTGCTTCTGTAAAACCTGAAGAATAAGCACCAGAGGCCAACTTCTCAGTGTATTCCATTCAGATAATGTTTGGGTGATGTTATTGTATGTTACTGTTTGTGTGATGTTACTGTATGTAATACTACACTACATAACCAAAAGTATGTGGACACCTGCTTGTCGAACATCTCATTCCAAAATCATGGACATTAATATGGAGTTGGTCCCCCCCTTTGCTGCTATAACAGCCTCCACTCTTCTGGGAAGGCTTTCCACTAGATGTTGGAACATTGCTGCAGGGACTTGCTTCCATTCAGCCCCAACAGCATTAGTGAGGTCGGGCACTAATGTTGGACGATTAGGCCTGGCTTGCAGTCAGCATTCCAATTCATCCAAAAGGGTCTGTCTCTGGTGTTAAGGGCTGTCTGGTGTTAAGGACTGTCTCTGGTGTGCAGGGCTGTCTCTGATATGAAGGGTTGTCTCTGGTGTGCAGGACTGTCTCTGGTGTGCAGGACTGTCTCTGGTGTGCAGGGCTGTCTCTGGTGTGCAGGGCTGTCTCTGATATGAAGGGTTGTCTCTGGTGTGCAGGACTGTCTCTGATGTTTAGGGATGTCTCTGGTGTGCAGGGCTCTGGTGTGGTGTGCAGGGCTGTCTCCGGTTTGCGGGCCTGTCTCCGGTTTGCAGGCCTGTCTCCAGTTTTCAGGGATGTCTCCGGTTTGCAGGGCTGTCTCCGGTTTGTGGGCCTGTATCCGGTTTGCGGGCCTGTCTCCGGTTTGCAGGGCTGTCTCTGATATGAAGGGTTGTCTCTGGTGTGCAGGACTGTCTCTAATGTGCAGGGCTGTCTCCGGTGCGCAGGGCTGTCTCTGGTGTGCAGGGCTGTCTCCGGTGTGCAGGGCTGTCTCTGGTTTGCAGGGCTGTCTCCGGTTTGCGGGCCTGTCTCCGGTTTGCAGGGCTGTCTCCGGTTTGCGGGCCTGTCTCCGGTTTGTGGGCCTGTCTCCGGTTTGCAGGGCTGTCTCCGGTTTGCAGGGCTGTCTCCGGTTTGCAGGGCTGTCTCCGGTTTGCAGGGCTGTCTCCGGTTTGCGGGCCTGTCTCCGGTTTGCAGGGCTGTCTCCGGTTTGCGGGCCTGTCTCCGGTTTGCGGGCCTGTCTCCGGTTTGCGGGCCTGTCTCCGGTTTGCAGGGCTGTCTCCGGTTTGCAGGGCTGTCTCTGGTATGAAGGGCTGTCTCTGGTGTGCAGGGTTCTGGTTTGGTATGAAGGGCTGTCTCTGGTGTGCAGAACTCTGGTGTGCAGGGCTGTCTCTAGTGTGCAGGGCTGTCTCTAGTGTGCAGGGCTGTCTCTAGTGTGCAGGGCTGTCTCTAGTGTGCAGGGCTGTCTCTAGTGTGCAGGGCTCTGGTGTGGTGTGCAGGGCTGTCTCCGGTTTGCAGGGCTGTCTCCGGTTTGCAGGGCTGTCTCCGATGTGCAGGGCTGTCTCTAGTGTGCAGGGCTGTCTCTAGTGTGCGGGCCTGTCTCCGGTTTGCGTGCCTGTCTCCGGTTTGCAGGGCTGTCTCTGGTGTGCAGGGCTGTCTCTAGTGTGCAGGGCTGTCTCTAGTGTGCAGGGCTGTCTCTAGTGTGAAGGGCTGTCTCTAGTGTGAAGGGTTGTCTCTGGTGTGAAGGGCTGTCTCTGGTGTGAAGGGCTGTCTTTGGTGTGCAGGGCTGTCTCTGGTGTGAAGGGTTGTCTCTGGTGTGAAGGGCTGTCTCTAGTGTGAAGGGCTGTCTCTAGTGTGAAGGGTTGTCTCTGGTGTGAAGGGCTGTCTCTGGTGTGAAGGGCTGTCTTTGGTGTGCAGGGCTGTCTCTGGTGTGAAGGGTTGTCTCTGGTGTGAAGGGCTGTCTCTGCTGTGCAGGCCTGTCTCTGGTGTGAAGGGCTGTCTCTGCTGTGCAGGGCTGTCTCTGCTGTGCAGGGCTGTCTCTGGTGTGCAGGGTTGTCTCTGGTGTGCAGGGCTGTCTCTGGTGTGCAGGGTTGTCTCTGCTGTGCAGGGCTGTCTCTGGTGTGCAGGGCTGTCTCTGGTGTGCAGGGCTGTCTCTGGTGTGCAGGGCTGTCTCTGCTGTGCAGGGCTGTCTCTGGTGTGAAGGGCTGTCTCTGGTTTGAAGGGCTGTCTCTGGTGTGAAGGGCTGTCTCTGGTGTGAAGTGCTGTCTCTGGTGTGAAGGGCTGTCTCTGGTTTGAAGGGCTGTCTCTGGTGTGAAGGGCTGTCTCTGGTGTGAAGTGCTGTCTCTGGTGTGAAGGGCTGTCTCTGGTGTGAAGTGCTGTCTCTAGTGTGCAGGGCTGTCTCTGGTGTGAAGGGCTGTCTCTGGTGTGAAGTGCTGTCTCTGGTGTGAAGAGCTGTCTCTGGTGTGAAGTGCTGTCTCTAGTGTGCAGGGCTGTCTCTGGTGTGAAGGGCTGTCTCTGGTGTGAAGTGCTGTCTCTGGTGTGAAGGGCTGTCTCTGGTGTGAAGTGCTGTCTCTAGTGTGCAGGGCTGTCTCTAGTGTGCGGGCCTGTCTCCGGTTTGCGTGCCTGTCTCCGGTTTGCAGGGCTGTCTCTGGTGTGCAGGGCTGTTTCTGATATGAAGGGTTGTCTCTGGTGTGAAGGGCTGTCTCTAGTGTGCAGGGCTGTCTCTAGTGTGCAGGGCTGTCTCTAGTGTGAAGGGTTGTCTCTGGTGTGAAGGGCTGTCTCTGGTGTGAAGGGCTGTCTTTGGTGTGCAGGGCTGTCTCTGGTGTGAAGGGTTGTCTCTGGTGTGAAGGGCTGTCTCTGCTGTGCAGGGCTGTCTCTAGTGTGCAGGGCTGTCTCTGCTGTGCAGGGCTGTCTCTCGTGTGCAGGGCTGTCTCTGGTGTGCAGGGCTGTCTCTGCTGTGCAGGGCTGTCTCTGGTGTGAAGGGTTGTCTCTGGTGTGCAGGGCTGTCTCTGGTTTGAAGGGCTGTCTCTGATGTGAAGGGCTGTCTCTGGTGTGAAGTGCTGTCTCTGGTGTGAAGAGCTGTCTCAGGCCATGATAAATAAGAGAGTCAGAGAGAAAGAAGAACTAGCCTATTTTGTGTGGACAAACACATACAGTGCATTCGGAAAGTATCTAGACCCCTTGACTTTTTCCACATTTTGTTACATTACAGCCTTATTCTAAAATGTATTTTTTTTCATCCTCAGCAGTATACACACAATACCCCATAATGACAAAGTGAAAACAGGTTTTTAGATTTTTAGATTTTAGTATTCAGACCCTTTTCTATGATACTCGAAATTGAGCTCAGTTGCATCCTGTGTCCATTGATCATCCTTGAGATTTTCCTACAACTTGATTGGAGTCCAGCTATGGTACATTCAATTGGTTAAACATGATTTGGAAAGGCACACATCTGTCTATATATGGTCCCACAGCTGACAGTGCATGTCAGAGCAAAAACCAAAGCCTTGAGGTTGAAGAAATTGAGGCACAGATCTGGGGAAGTGTACTAAAAAAATGTCTGCAGTGTTGAAGGTCCCCAAGAACACAGTGGCCTCCATCATTCTTAAACTGAGCAATCGGGGGAGAAGGACCTTGGTCAGGGAGGTGACCAAGAACCTGATGGTCAGTCAAACAGAGCTCTAGAGCTCCTCTGGGGAGATGGGAGAACCTTCCAGAAAGACAACCATCTCCGCAGCACTCCCCCAATCAGGCCTTTATGGTAGCGTGGCCAGACAGAAGACACTCCTCAGTAAAAGCCACATGACAGCCCGCTTGGAGTTTTCCAAAAGCCACCTAAAGACTCTCAGACCATGAGAAACAAGATTATCTGGTCTGATGAAACCAAGATTGAATTCTTTGGCCTGAATGCCAAGCGTCACGTCTGGAGGAAACCTGGCACCATCCCTACGGTGAAGCACGGCGGTGGCAGGATCATGCTGTGGGGATGTTTTTCAGTGGCAAGGACAGGCAGTCTAGTCAGGATTGATGGAAAAATGAACATAGCAAAGTACAGAGAGTTCCTTGATGAAAACCTGCTCCAGAGTGCTCAGGACCTCAGACTGGGGCAAAGATTCACCTTCCAACAGGACAACGACCCTTACACACAGCCAAGACAACGCAGGAGTGGCTTCGGGACAAGTTTCTGAATGTCCTTGGGTGTCCCAGCCAGAGCCCGGACTTGAACCTGATCGAACATCTTCTGGAGAGACCTGAAAATAGCTGTGCAGCAACACTCCTCATCCAACCTGACAGACCTTGAGAGGATCTGCAAATAAGAATGGGAGAAACTTCCCAAATACAGGTAGGCCAATTTTGTAGCGTCATACCCAAGAAGAATCAAGGAGAAATTGCTGCCAAAGGTGCTTCCTCAAAGTACTGAGTAAAGGGTGTAAATACTTACTTTTTTTAACCAGTTTTTGCTTTGTCATTCTGGGGTATTGTGTGTTGATTGATGAGGGGAAAAAACTATTTAATGCATTTTAGAATGAGGCTGTAACGTAACATAATGTGGAAAAAGCGATGGGTCTGAATACTTTCCGAATGCACTGTATATACAGTACCAGTCAAAGGTTTGGGCACTCTTACTCATTCAAGGATTTAAATTTTTTTAAACTTATTTCTATGTTGTCTGGTACTGTGTGTATATATATATACAGAACAGAAATATAAAACGCTACATGTAAAGTGTTGGTCCCACGTTTCATGAGCTGCAATAAAGATCCCAGAAATGTTCCATACGCACAAAAAGCTTCTTCCTCTCACATTTTGTGCACAAATTTGTTTACATCCCTGTTAGTGAGCATTTCTCCTTTGCAAAGATAATCCATACGTGGCATATTAAGAAGCTGATTAAACAGTATGATCAATACACAGGTGCAACTTGTGCTGGGGACAATAAAAGTCAGCTCTAAAATGTCGTTTTGTCACAAAACACAATGCCACAGATGTCTCACATTTTGAGGGAGCATGCAATTGGCATGCTGACTGCATGAATGTCCACCAGATTTGTTGCCCGAGAATTCAAAATGGATTTCTCTACCATAAGCCGCCTCCAACGTCATTTTATAGAATTTGTCAGTATGTCCAAACGGCCTTACAACAGCAGACCATCCCAGCCCAGGACCTCAAAATTCAGCTTATTCATCTGCGGATCATCTGAGACCAGACACCCGGCCAGCTGATGAAACTGAGGAGTATTTCTGTCTGTAGTAAAGCCCATTAATGGGGAAAAACGTACTCAGATTGTCTCATATAAGGAAATCAATCGCCTGAAATAAATTCATTAGGCCCTGATCTATGGATTTCACATAACTGGGCAGAGGCACAGCCATGGGTGGGCCTGGGAGGGGATTTCCAACGGCACACTCCAACACCATTTATATAGCAGTATGTGTGAGTCTGCCAGGGAGTCTGCCAGAGCAGGAGCAGAAAGGATGACCGCTTGTTCTCTAGTTACTTTGTAACTGCAATTACAGTTTAGCAAGTATTATGTACTTAGAGCAGTAACTCTAACTCTAACAATAACTAACCCTAAGTACAGTTTAAGTAAAGCTTAATGAGTAATGATGACAATACTTACACTGTAAATACATGAGCAGTTACACAGTAATAAGGACATATATAGAGGCTACGTCCTGAATGTCACACTATTCCCTATATAGTGCATTATATGGCCCTGGTTAAACTTTTAGCATCATATAGGGAATAGGGTGCCATTTGGAACATACTAAGAGTGTTAGAGCAATAAACTATTTTAGGCCTACTGTATCAAGCAGTCTGAAACAGAAGGACGGTGTCATGTGATTTAGAAGAAGACCACGTATGGGGATGTGAGATGTGTTTCACAATAAAATAAGAAACAGGTGCGTTAGCATTTTATGTTATTCTTCAATAACACAAACTCCAAAGCAAATCAGGGGGAGAAAAATAGGTTTATTCAGAGAGGACAAATCAATGGCCAAATAACAAGTATCCCACTCCAGACTCAATGTACAGACCAATGAAAATGTGGCCCATGTAGCTCTGAGTCCAGGAGTGACACAGATTCTAAACAGCTGTTGAACTGAAACCCAACTCCTATTTACATTGACAATTCCCTAGTGATCGTTAATTCTAATACTCTCGTCCTCTCATCCTCCGCGTTGTGTATTTATCTTCAAAATATTCTTATAGGTGTAAAGGAAATGTTGTCTGAAGAGAGCCTTCAATTTTACATCTTGTGCTGTTCTCTCACTCATGGTTCGTGCAGGTAACACGGGAAGCTAGAGAGGTTCCAACAAACTTAATGCACAAAGTACAGGTCTGTACATGTTTGTCAGGAGATCTGCCTGGGCAGTCCCCCTTTATATGGCTATACTATTACGTTTGTATAAAGGATCGGGAGACAGGCATAGGAATACTTAATAGTTTATTTTTATTTTACCCAAATTACAGCGTGCCGAGTAAAGGCACGGGGACGAAGACCAAACAAACACGTCTACAAAACACAGGGTTGAACCCAAACAAAAGAGCGAGGAGTACCTCGGATACATACACGGGGCGAGACCCGAAAACACAAGCTCACAACACGCAGCACGAGAGCCAAAACAAACACATCACAGGTACTCACATGATCAACAGACAATGGCACAATAATCAACATCCCAATGTGGAAACAAAGGGCACATTTATACAATTACAATCAGTGAGGAAATGGGCACCAGGTGTGCGTAATCAACAGTTCCGGAGGGATCCGTGACATATACAAAAAATTACATAGGTGTTATTGGCCGGGCTCAGTTAAGCAAGAAACTTAGCATTGTCTCCTATCTTAACTTCCAGAACATATTCTGGGCGTTCTACCAGTAGACCTTTTGCACAATGTAGCAACACCCACTTCAGCTCAACTTCCTACCCGATACATAGCTTTGTAATGGGGTGCGTGTTGGTGGCAGGGAAGTCAGGTGCAGGAGAATCGAACTTGGTATAAACGGAGTTGTTTAATACGTGCATAACAAAACTCCAAAACCAAAATACAGAATAAAATTAAAGTGGGTATAATAAACCGTCGCGCACCAACACAAAATACACATACATACAATCAAACAATCACCGACAAGGACATGAGAGGAAACAGAGGGTTAAATACACAACATGTAATTGATGGGATTGAAACCAGGTGTGATGTGAGACAAGACAAAACCAATGGAAAATGAAAAATGGATCAGCGATGGCTAGAAGGTCGGTGACGTCAACCGCCGAACACCGCCCGAACAAGGAGAGGGACCAACTTCGGCGGAAGTCGTGACAAGCTTCCTGTCCCGATCGAGTCCTGTCAGCCTGATTGTAGCCATACTAGCCTCGAAGTCGCTCGATTTATCATTAATATACTGAGGTAATCAGTATATTAATATAATATTTCTATCACGTTTTTTTATCATTCTTGTTTAAAATTGTGTTTATCCTTTCAGTTAGTGATTTTTGTAATTCAATTATTGTGTTCTGTCTTTTTTTGTCTCTTAGCTAGCTAGCTTTTAACATGCTAAGTAGTAAGGTGGCTAGCAATTAGACAAAGCTCCCCTCCCTTACCAACCAATATTGTCTGTGTCACACGCGCAAGGAGAGACAAGCTGAGGAATGAGGGGGGGACACTTCCATGTACCTACTCAGTAAGTTCTCCGTTTCTTATTAACTGTATATCTTACCAACATTATATAGCCTACTGTAAATGTATGTTAGGGATTTGTGCATTAGTCCTACAGAGACATGCCCTATCCATGCTGGATGACCTGTTCCTCTTCCTCATGTACTTGTCCTTGGGGTCAACTGAGATGGACCTTGCTGACCGATTTGGCATCCATCACTCGACAGTAAGCAGGATCGTTGTCACATGGGCCAACTACCTTTACATTCTGCCGGGGTGTGTCTCTATATGGATGTCTTCGGAAGTGTCAAGGCTGTGTTGCCGAAGGAGTTCAGTAGGTATCCAGACACCCAAGTCGTCATTGACTGTACCGAGATGAGATGCAGCTAGCCAGTCTCCCTCTACAAAGTGAGATGTACTCTGATTACAAGCCCCACTGCACCTTGAAAGGCCTGCTTGGAGCAATGAGGAGCAATCAGATACTACTGCAACGCATCTCTCCTTTTTTTGCTGTGACCATCCACATTGTCTAACACCCTGTAGTCCATGTATTGATAATAAACACCACTGCTTCTACTCCAAACACAACATGTTGTAAATCCCCATGCTGCAGATCAAGGGCTTGGATAGAGGGTCAAAGCTCTTGTATGCCTCTTCCATCTGGAGTCCTGAAACGTCAGGGAGCGGTCCAAAAAGGGCGCTGTAGAGAGTACTTCTGCAAAGCAAAGCAGCCGCTGTGGTTAGCCAATCTAAACAATATGCTTGAAACTACCTGAAATTAAATCATTTTATATAGTCAAAGTGTAATAGGACATGACTGTCATGTTTTGTCTTTGATCTTCATGTCTTGTCCCTGTGCTTCCCTCTGCTGGTCTTATTAGGTTCTTTCCCTCTTTCTCTCTCTATCGTTCCGTTCCTGCTCCCAGCTGTTTCTCATTCTCCTAACGACCTCATTTACTCTTTCACACCTGTCCCCTATTTTGCCCTCTGATTAGAGTCCCTATTTCTCCCTCTGTTTTCCGCTTCTGCCTGGTCGGATTCTTGTTTGATGTTTGCTGTTCCTGTGTCCTTGTTCCGCCCTGTCGTGTTCTTTGCCTTCTTCAGATGCTGCGTGTGAGCAGGTGTCTATGTCAGCTACGGCCAGTGCCTTCCTGAAGCGACCTGCAGTCTGTGGTCGCGTCTCCAGTCGTTCCTCTCTATTGACGAGAGGATTTGACCATTGATAATATCCAGGAGAATCATTATTTGTTTATTACTGGAATAAAGACTCTGTTACTATTACGTCGCTTTTGGGTCCTCATTCATCAGCATAACAATGACCAGCTACTAACTACTATACTGGCTATTAGGGAATACTTACCAATCCCTAATCCCTCCATCTGCCATGCACTTTTTGGTGGGCTTGGTGATGGTCATTTTGCCTAAGGGCCCAGTTTTCAGACCCTGTAAAAAGACAGTACAAGGTCACTATTCTAAATCTAATCATGAGACGATTTAAGTTTTCATTAAATCATTTCTTAGCATTATGACGTGATTATTACCATATGATGTTGATATGTGGTATAGCTATTAAAACATACATAGTCCTTGGCTTATGCCACTGCTGCTTGGCCTCTGTGCAGCTGTGCACAGAGGCCAAGCTCAGAGGGCTTCAGTACAACCTATGTTACTGGCTCAGAGGGCTTCAGTACAACCTATGTGGGGATATAAAAATAAAATGATTAGACTATAAAATCACTCAACATGTGTCACGACCAGCAAACAGAAGTGACTGGCACAACATGCAACAGCCACTAAATGAATTACAGCAATACGGGTTGAAACGTTTCTATTAAGGGTATATGTCCTTGTTTAAATGTAATCTAATACGTCCAACATAACAGAGCTTACAGAAACAGCAAGGAAGACGCCTGAACAATTACTACTCTAAGAACGGTTTCATAGTCATGGGTTAAGCCAAGTCCTAGACTAAGCAATGCCTCTTAATGCAGATCTCCATTGACATACATTTCTTAGTCTTAGACTAGGCTTCATCCCTGACTGTAGTGTGTCAAAAACAGCTGACTTTTCCCCCTACACTCAAACTGTGTGGTTTCTCATTTTCCCTCATGGACCTGTAGCAGCAAGCCCTACAGAATCTGTCGTTCTGTCCCTGAACCATAGTCAGACCACAGTTCTCTGGTAGGCTTTCATTGTAAATAAGAATTTGTTCTTAACTGACTTGCCTAGTTAAATAAAGGTTAAATTTAAAAACTGAAATAGCCCTGATGCTGTCACTGGTGTAGAGAGGAGTAGGCAGGAGGCAGTCGCAGGTTTACAACTACTGAATTTATTTAAGCACCATAGAACAAAGCGGGATGAAACCCAGACGCTGTTGTGATCAAAATATATCTTCATAAAGAAACACAGGGCAGGCCTCCCGGGTGGCGCAGTGGTCTAAGGCACTGCATCGCAGTGTTAGCTGTGCCACCAGAGACTTTGGGTTCGAGCCCAGGCTCTGTCGCAGCCGGCCGCGACCGGGAGGCCCATGGGGCGGCGCACAATTGGCCTAGCGTGGTTAGGGAGGGTTTGGCTGGCAGGGAAATCCTTGTCTCATCACGCACTAGCGATTCCTGTGGCGGGCCTGGCACAGTGCACGCTGACCAGGTTGCTAGGTGTACAGTGTTTCCTCCAACACATTGGTGCGGCTGGCTTCCAGGTTGGATGTGCGCTGTGTTAAGAAGCAGTGCGGCTTGGTTGGGTTGTGTTTCGGAGGACGCATGGCTCTCCCGAGTCCGTGCGGGAGTTGTAGCAATGAGACAAGACAGTAACGACTAACAATTGGATACCATGAAATTGGTGACAAAAACGGGGTAATTATTTGTATTTTTTTATAAAAAAAAAATATATATATATACAGTATATATACAGTGATAGAGTAGGGATTGGAACCAGGTGTGTGTAATGATGACAAGACAAGTCCGGGGTTGATGAGTGAAGGGCGTTTGCCAGCAGTAGGTTCGGCAGCAGCTAGAAGCCCGGCTACGCCGAACGCCTGAGCTGGACAGTAGAGGGAGCCAAAGCGAAGCGAAGGCTGGTGTGACAGATGTTGACCTCTCCTGTCCCTTTGTCCCTGATCGAAACTGTTTTGAATAAAAAGAATGAGCAATCATTATGTTAGCTTGCTACTGTAAAAGGCTTGTCTTAAACTACGTTACAGCTTTGAGTAAATGTCCTTGTCTGGTCTGATAGGCAACTTGGCTACACTTACCTTCACAGTTGAAAAGATAACTGGAGACAAAGTTTGAATTATTTTTCCAACTTGGAGGTCGGTGCTTTGCTACTTATCTTGGCCAGACAATGTACACCTGTCCCTGTTATCTTGGCAGCTCTTGCAAGCACCTTGTGTAAAACAGTGCCATGGTCGGTAAGGGAGGGAGGCTTTGGCTAATTGCTAGCCACCTTACTAGTTAGTGTGTTTATAGTTAGCTAGCTAAGAGACGAAAAAAGACACAGAACCCAATAATCAAATTTCAAAAATCACTAACTGAACAAATAAACACAATTTTCAACAAGAATGATAAAAAAAACGTGATAGAAATATGATTATATGAATATACTGATTACCTCAGTATATTAATGATAAAACGAGTGACTTCGAGGCTAGTATGGCTACAAGAAGGCTGACAGGACACGATCGGGACAGGAAGCTATATATCGGGTAGGAAGTTGAGCGGAACTGGGCGTTGCTACGTTGTGCAAAAGGACTATTGGTCTGAGGAGGAGTAGGTCATGATACCCGTGTTACCTGCACGAACCATGTGTCACGACTTCCACCGAAGGTGGCTCCTCTTCCTGTTCGGGCGGCGCTCGGCGGTCGTCGTCACCGGTCTACTAGCTGCCACCGATTCCCTTTTCTTTTTCTGTTGATTATGTCTGTATTTGTTTCACCTGCTTCTTGTTTGGGGGTTGTTTAAGGGCTATTTAAGCCATCTATGCCCGCCTGCTTTTGTGCGGGCTTGTTCTCTGTTCTGTTTGTGGATGGTTGTGTTTTTGTTATTTTTCGGACTGTTTGGTGTCCTGTTTGGGTCGGTCATTATTTTGCCTGTTGTTTTTGGCGTAACCAATACTTACCGGAATAAATACGGTTTTCCCTAAACCTCTGCTCTCTGCGCCTGACTCCGCACCCACCACTCTTAGCTACGTGACAGAAGCCCGCACCATAGCATGGAGTCAGCAGGAGCAGCTGCACCCCCTCTCCCATCTATGGAGGAGCGTGTCCTCCATCACACGGCCATCCTCCACCGAATCGGGTCAGCGATGGACCAGATGATGGAGAGAATGGACCGATGGGAGAGGAGTGGTCTCCCTACATCGCCTCCAGCTCCTCCTCCGCCTGCTCAACCTATTCCTCCGGTGGCGTCCGGATCCAGCGCTCTTCGTCTCGCGTGATATTAGGTGGCTTCTTGTGTAAATATTTTCCGTCTGGATTTTAATGATTTGTATGTTAAAGTATGATGAGGGAGTATGATGGAACGGCGGCTGGGTGCAAGGGATTTTTGCTCCAGCTAGAGCTGTACCTGGCTACCGTTCGCCCGACTCCCTCTGGTGAGGAGAGCGTGAGTGTCCTCGTCTCCTGTCTGACGAGCAGAGCCCTGGAGTGGGCCAACGTGGTGTGGAATAGTCCAGACTCCGCAAGGGACCACTACCCAGAGTTCACCTGCCGGTTCCAGGCCGTGTTCGACCACCCACCAGAGGGCCGAGCGGCGGGTGAACGGCTGTTCCACCTTCGGCAGGAGAAGAGGAGTGCGCAGGACTTCGCGCTGGAGTTTCGGACCTTGGTCGCTGGAGCGGGGTGGAACGACAGGGCCCTGATGGACCACTACCGGTGTAGCCTCCGGGAGGACGTCCGCAGGGAGCTAGCTTGTCGGGACGCCTCCCTTGATGAGCTCATAGACATGTCGATCCGACTGGACAACCTGCTAGCTGCCCGCGGGCGTCCAGAATGGGTCCTGTTAGTTCCACCTCCTGGCCCTCCCGCTCCAATACCTATTGAGTTAGCGGGGGCCGCATCGAGTGGAACCGGAGGAGGAGGCTCCTCCTGCACCAATTGTGGTCGGAGAGGACACACTGCCGATCGGTGCTGGAGGAGCTCGTCTGGGAGTCGAGAGGGCAGGCAGAGCACTTCTCGGTCACCACAGGTGAGTCAGCACCAGACTCACCCAGAGCTCCCTGTTGGTCACATGTTTTTACTAATCTCTTTCCCTGAGTTTTCTCCCTCTCTCCAGCATAAGGCGCTAGTCGATTCAGGCGCAGCTGGGAACTTTATGGATCGCGGACTCGCTCTTAGGTTAGAGATTCCGCTGGTGCCGATAGATCAACCCTTCACCGTGCACTCCCTAGATAGCCGACCGTTAGGGTCAGGGCTGGTCAGGGAGGCCACGGTTCCACTGGACATGGTAACGCAGGGAGATCATGGGGAGCGGATTAGTCTCTTCCTTATTGATTCACCTGCTTTTCCAGTGGTGCTGGGAATTCCCTGGCTGGCTAGTCACAATCCTAGGATTTCATGGAAACAGGGGGCTCTCCAGGGGTGGTCAGAGGAGTGTTCAGGTAGGTGTAGAGGAGTTTCCATCGGTGCCATGACGGTGGAGAGTCCAGACCAGGTTTCCACTGTGCGCATTCCCTCAGAATATGCCGATTTGGCTATCGCCTTCTGTAAGAAGAGGGCGACCCAATTACCACCTCATCGACGAGGGGATTGTGCGATAAACCTCCAGGTAAACGCAGCACTTCCCAGGAGTCACGTGTACCCGCTGTCACAGGAGGAGACAGTGGCTATGGAGACATATGTCACTGAATCTCTGGGACAGGGGTACATTCGGCCCTCCACGTCACCCGTCTCCTCGAGTTTCTTTTTTGTTGAAAAGAAGGAGGGAGGTCTGCGTCCGTGCATTGATTATAGAGGTCTAAATTCCATCACAGTGGGGTTTAGTTACCCGCTACCTCTCATCGCTACTGCGGTAGAATCATTTCACGGAGCGCGCTTTTCACAAAACTGGACCTCAGGAGCGCGTATAATTTGGTGCGTATCCGGGAGGGAGATGAGTGGAAGACCGCCTTTAGTACCACATCTGGCCATTATGAGTACCTCGTCATGCCGTATGGGTTGAAGTGTGCTCCAGCCGTCTTTCAATCCTTCGTAGACGAGATTCTCAGGGACCTGCACGGGCAGGGTATGGTGGTATATATCGATGATATCCTGATCTATTCCGCCACACGCGCCGCTGTTACGTTCCCCAGTTTCTGTGTTGTAGTTTGTATTTGAGTGTTTGTGTTTCAGGAGATGGCTTCCTGAAATTCTCCCCAAGCAGCTGATTGGTCGGCCCCAATTGATGATTGGAGAGCTGACCCCGCCCCCTCGTCAAGATACAGCTGTCTCTAATTACCATTGCCACCTGAAGCTATAAAAGCCAGTGTTCTGTAGTTCAGAAGAGAGAGAGAGATGATAGGCAGGCTGAGATCATTGCAGGCTGAGATCATTTCTGGAGAGATTGAATGTGATATAGATCATTGCTGAGAGAGGAGGTTGATGGCTGAGGGTTATAGCATGTTGGTCGTTGGTATGTACTGTGTTAGTTGTTGCTGGGAGCAGTTGGTATGTTCTGTGTGAGAGTGTTGCTGAGATAGAGCTTATTTGATGTCCTTTGTTTCTTAGTTAGTTTGAGTAATTGTTTGATATTTTGTTTCATTTGTTCCCAGGGGGGGAAGGGGAAGGCACCTAGGGAGTGCTTAGGCAAGAGGCCCGTGGGCATACATATACCCATAGTATATTCACTGTTTAGGCACACTAGGTAAGACCTGGGCGGACCACCCCCTGTATTTTGGTTAGGGCACCAGGTGGTGCTCCAGTTTCAACTGTTCTGCCTGCGGCTATGGAACCCTGACCTGTTCACCGGACGTACTACCTGTCCCAGACCTGCTGTTTTCAACTCTCTAGAGACAGCAGGAGCGGTAGAGATACTCTTAATGATTGGCTATGAAAAGCCAACTGACATTTACTCCTGAGGTGCTGACTTGCTGCACCCTCGACAACTACTGTGATTATTATTATTTGACCATGCTGGTCATTTATGAACATTTGAACATCTTGGCCATGTTCTGTTATAATCTCCACCCGGCACAGCCAGAAGAGGACTGACCACCCCTCATAGCCTGGTTCCTCTCTAGGTTTCTTCCTAGGTTTTGGCCTTTCTAGGGAGTTTTTCCTAGCCACCGTGCTTCTACACCTGCATTGATTGCTGTTTGGGGTTTTAGGCTGGGTTTCTGTACAGCACTTTGAGATCAGCTGATGTAAGAAGGGCTATATAAATACATTTGATTTGATTTGATTTATTTCTTAAAACAATCAATCTTTAATAAAAATTACAATAATGAAGCTGGTCAGTTATGCACTCTGAGGTGTAAGGCTGAGAGCTCGATGACACAAGGAGTACAAAAGCCTTATGCTGTCACGTTCTGACCTTAGTTATTTTGTATTTTCTTTGTTTTAGTTTGGTCAGGGCGTGAGTTGGGTGGGTTATCTATGTTTTGTGTTTCTATGTGGGGTTTTCGTTTGGCCTAATACAGTTCTCAATCAGAGGCAGGTGTTTGTCATTGTCTCTGATTGGGAGCCATATTTAGGTAGCCTGTTTTGTATTGTGTTTTGTGGGTGATTGTTCGTGTGTTCCTGTGTTTAGTGTTCACATTTTTGGGACTGTTTGCGTCTTCGTTCGTTTATTTGTTATTTTGTTTGTTTCACGTATTCTTAGTAAAATGGATACTCACCACGCTGCATCTTGGTCCGACATTTCTTACTCCTCAGACGAGGAGGACGAAGAATTCCGTTAAATATGCCCTCCCAGGCCCAGCCATGTGAAATCCATAGACCAGGGCCTGATTAATTTATTTCAGTTGACTGATTTCCTTATTCAAACTGTAACTCAGTAAAACTGTTGAAATTGTTGCCTGCTGCGTTAATATTTTTGTTCAGTATTTATATATACACTGCTCAAAAAAATAAAGGGAACACTAAAATAACACATCCTAGATCTGAATGAATGAAATATTCTTATTAAATACTTTTTTCTTTGCATAGTTGAATGTGCTGACAACAAAATAACACACAAATTATCAATGGAAATCAAATTTATCAACCCATGGAGGTCTGGATTTGGAGTCACACTCAAAATTAAAGTGGAAAACCACACTACAGGCTCATCCAACTTTGATGTAATGTCCTTAAAACAAGTCAAAATGAGGCTCAGTAGTGTGTGTGGCCTCCACGTGCCTGTATGACCTCCCTACAACGCCTGGGCATGCTCCTGATGAGGTGGCGGATGGTCTCCTGAGGGATCTCCTCCCAGACCTGGACTAAAGTATCCGCCAACTCCTGGACAGTCTGTGGTGCAACGTGGCGTTGGTGGATGGAGCGAGACATGATGTCCCAGATGTGCTCAATTGGATTTAGGTCTGGGGAACGGGCGGGCCAGTCCATAGCATCAATGCCTTCCTCTTGCAGGAACTGCTGACACACTCCAGCCACATGTGGTCTAGCATTGTCTTGCATTAGGAGGAACCCAGGGCCAACCGCACCAGCATATGGTCTCACAAGGGGTCTGAGGATCTCATCTCGGTACCTAATGGCAGTCAGGCTACCTCTGGCGAGCACATGGAGGGCTGTGCGGCCCCCCAAAGAAATGCCACCCCACACCATGACTGACCCACCGCTAAACCGGTCATGCTGGAGGATGTTGCAAGCAGCAGAACGTTCTCCACGGCGTCTCCAGACTCTGTCACGTCTGTCACATGTGCTCATGTGCTCAGTGTGAACCTGCTTTCGTCTGTGAAGAGCACAGGGCGCCAGTGGCTAATTTGCCAATCTTGGTGTTCTCTGGCAAATGCCAAACGTCCTGCACGGTGTTGGGCTGTAAGCACAACCCCCACCTGTGGACGTCGGGCCCTCATACCACCCTCATGGAGTCTGTTTCTGACCGTTTGAGCAGACACATGCAAATTTGTGGCCTGCTGGAGGTCATTTTGCAGGGCTCTGGCAGTGCTCCTCCTGCTCCTCCTTGCACAAAGGCGGAGGTAGCGGTCCTGCTGCTGGGTTGTTGCCCTCCTACGGCCTCCTCCACGTCTCCTGATGTACTGGCCTGTCTCCTGGTAGCGCCTCCATGCTCTGGAAACTACGCTGACAGACACAGCAAACCTTCTTGCCACAGCTCGCATTGATGTGCCATCCTGGATGAGCTGCACTACCTGAGCCACTTGTGTGGGTTGTAGACTCCGTCTCATGCTACCACTAGAGTCAAAGCACCGCCAGCATTCAAAAGTGACCAAAACATCAGCCAGGAAGCATAGGAACCTCACCACCTGCAGAACCACTCCTTTATTGGGGGTGTCTTGCTAATTGCCTATAATTTCCACCTGTTGTCTATTCCATTTGTACAACAGCATGTGAAATTTATTGTCAATCAGTGTTGCTTCCTAAGTGGACAGTTTGATTTCACAGAAGTGTGATTGACTTGGAGTTACATTGTGTTGTTTAAGTGTTCCCTTTATTTTTTTGAGCAGTGTATATATATATACTATATACAGTATATATACAGGACCTGTGTGTATATATATATATATATACTATATACAGTATATATACAGGACCTGTGTGTATATATATATATATATATATACTATATACAGTATATATACAGGACCTGTGTGTATATATATATACTATATACAGTATATATACAGGACTATGCATATGATTCCCACGTTACATAGACTTTCTGAATGTAAAATAACTGTAGAGGTGGAAAAAGTACACAATGTCATACTTGAGTAAAAGTAAAGATACCTTAATAGAAAATAGAAAAAGTGAAGTACCACATTAAAATAATAATTGAGCAAAAGTATCTGGTTTTAAATTTACTTAAATGAAAAGTGAACCTGATGACCCAATTTTCTATTTTTTTTCATTCACGGATAGCCAACGGCACGCTCCAACACTCAGACCAAGTTCAGCTTAATAATGAGTAATGATGACAATACTTACACTGTAAATACATTAGAAGTTACACAGTAATAAGAGCATAAATAGCGTTTACGTCCTGAATGTCACACTAATCCCTGTATAGTGCATTATAGGGCCCTGGTCGAACTTTTAGCATCATATAGGGAATAGGGTGCCATTTGGAACGTACAAAGAGTGTTAGAGCAATAAACTATTTTAGACCTACTGTATCAAGCAGTCTGAAACAGAAGGAATGTGTCATGTGATTTACAAGAAGACCACATATGGGGATGTGAGATTTGTTTGACAATAAAATAAGAAATTAGAAACAGGTGTTAAGGAAATGTTGTTGTCTGAAGTGATAGCCTTGAATTGTACATCTTGTGCCATTCTCTCTCACTCTCATGGTGTGTGCAGGTAACTGGGTATCATGACCTCCTCCTCCTCCTCAGACCAATTGACAGAACGCCCATAATATGTTCTGGAAGTTAAGATAGGTGTAACGATTGTCGTCGGGAGAAGGAGAAGAGGACCAAGGTGCAGCGTGGTAAGTGTCCATATTATTAACTTTTAATAAATACTAACACTTGAACAAAAAGACAAACGAACAGTTCTGCAAGGTGACATACACTAAACAGAAAACAACTACCCACAAACACAGGTGGGAAACAGGCTACCTAAGTATGGTTCTCAATCAGAGACAACGATTGACAGCTGCCTCTGATTGGGAACCATACCAGGCCAAACACATAGAAATACAAAACATAGAACAAAGCATAGAATGCCCACCCCAACTCACGCCCTGACCAAACCAAAATAGAGACATAAACAAGGAACTAAGGTCAGGGCGTGACAATAGGAGACAGTGCTCATTTTCTTGGGATACTGAGCCCGCCCGATAAACGCTAGTCTCCTGCAGTAACCAATCCCATGAATCATGCCTATGTCGTTTTTTGTGTAGCCGTATAAAGGAGAACTGCAGGGACTGCCCCGGGCAGAGCTCCTGACAGACCTGTACAGACCTGTACTTTGTGGATTAAGTTTGTTGGAACCCCTCCAGCTTTCTGATAATAAAGAATGATTCATTTAAGTTTCACTGGTGGTAATTTCCACGACCCAGGTTAGGGCTATAAAATGGTCTGTCAAGCCTCAGTCTACATCCATCAATAAACCTTATGGCACAGACGCATCTTTTCATCTGAAGACCTTGACGTATGTTTTATACTTACTCTTTAATATGTATTTTGAAGTTTAAACTTAGTTATATTTCGTGATTTCCATCCATCTACAAGCTTCATATCCTTAAGGTACAGATGTAGGGTCTTAATTTGATCACTTTTGTTGCTGAGAATTTTCCTGCACGGCAGGAAATGCTAACTTGTAATGTATTTTAGTTTTAAAAAGGCTTCTAAAGATTTTAATTTGCACTTAGAAATTTCAGGCTTGATTTGCCCTAACGAAAAATGTGTCAACCCTACAAAAATGTCCATTAATTGTAATCCACATAATAATTCACATTTCCTGTTGCTGAAGGATTATTTTCCTGCTGTAGCAAACTGGCTCAAATTAAGAAACCATTATTTTACAGGTCTAGGGAAATTATAATTGATTGTTAAAACTTTTGGATGACTTTTTATGTATACACAGATTGTTTTAAAACATATTGTACTATATTTGGTTAGATTCTATTGACATTTTATTGCACCCATGTATTTTTTTAAAGCAGTAAAAACCTACCTTGAATGCTGAGGAACGTGCAATGTCAGACAATTTCAGAATAGGTCTTAAAAAAAAATTGATGGAAATTCTGAAAACATTGGCAGTTAGATTCTTAAGTAAAGTGACTGAGATTTCTAGTCATAGTTCGGGGCTCTTGCATTTAATAATTTAGATAAGTAAACCTAACATTTCCCTGTTTTGTCCACTTGCCACTGATATTTTAAAATGAAAAGTGACAATTGACAATTGACCAGAATATCACTAAATTGAAAAGTAACAGTTTTGTCATTTTTGTCTTACTACCTACCTAAAGATAATGGGTATGCGTGGAGCCCACGGTCTTAAACCTCTGTATAAGCTACATGTACAGCTCCCATAGCTCCCTTGTGTGTTTCTGACCACATATCCACAACACTAACAAAATTAAAAATCTAACTATGAGAAAAAGCCAATTGATGCTCAGAAAAGTATTGAATAGAGTGTCAAATGCTCTCCTTTTTAAGTAAAACATTCCTTGTCTGTTTTTGTTTGCTTTGACATGTCTTCTCAAAGAATCAGTGCAGTTAAGTCTAACCTACAAAACCTGCAAGAAAAGACTTAGAAAATGGGTCAAAGTCATACAGTTCAAGTGGACCATAAATCGCGACAACGGGCAGACGTGGCAGAAGCAGAAAAGAGAAGATTTGAGCAGGAATGCCTTCGGCTCAAGGGGGAGAAAGCACGAATGGAAACCGAACAACGGATGGACAAAGAACAACGAGAGGAGCTGGAGAGGCAGAGAAAAATACAACTTCAATCCCAAAGAAAGCAAGAAGAAGATGAAAGGACCAGGATACATGCAGAACTGAAAGCATCAAAATAAAGAGATGAAACTGAGGCAGAAAAGTAGATGATTAAACTGTAGAAAATACATTGATGAGTAGACTACTAGAGAATATTGTTAATCGATGAAAACATTACTCTGAACATGGCAGCAGCTAAAAGTCACTTTAAATTACTGTAGCTATAAGGAGTAGTCTTTCTATATTCTAACATATTTTAAAGTAAAAGCAATCTATTTTTTTGTTTGTTTTGTGATATCTCCCTTCAAAGTATACATGGGAAAAAAAAACGAGGAAATGTGACAACCGAATTACCACAGCCAGTGGATGAGGCAAAGGCTGAAAAAAGAAATTTTAATTGCATAGAACAATTCCAGGAGAACAAAGCAGAGTCAGAAAGAAACCTCATTCAGGACGAATTCGAATGAGTCCAGATGGAGAAAGTAAGATGGCAGGATTCAGGACGAATTGGAATGAGTCCAGATGGAGAAAGTAAGATGGCAGAACAACAGAAGCAGGACCAAGGCAAGAGAAGAAGAAATCTATTGAATCCCAAAGAAAGCAGGATGAAATGCATATGTGGCAAACAAAAGTCTATTAACCAAAAATTATTTGATCTCTTGGGCAATAATAGCAAGTTTCTGTGTGCTTTTGCATTGGCCTTACCTTTCTTGTAATGTTATTCTCTTGTCTGGCAATAGCAGTAAGGCCCGTGGTATGATTATCCAAGCAAATGTGTAAATGTAGTCAGATGTAGCTTCAAGTCATCTAATACAGTCTAGATCTTTTGGCATAATTACCTACATCTTGTGGGAATTAATGCAGACATAATTTTTTACAGATACAATTTAAGACAAACTTAGGTAAGATTGGTCGTAACATTTTTTTACAAGCGTATAACTTACATTTGATTGACTTTGTTTTTTTCACCATTTGTTTCAAACTGTATTGTCCAATAAGAGGAGCCTGGTCTCACCATACACGGTCATATATTTTTGTTACATCTGAATAAACTATCGTTCATATTTCTGCATCTGTTATTATTTCTTGAATTCTTAATATTTGTTCATGTCATATGTTAACCTCATTTAGAAATTTAAATATTTTTGATTTATATAAAGTGCAAATTTTTTTAATTTCATTATATTGATACCTTTAAAACATGTTTTTTCCCCCTCTGGCTTTGGCTACAGTATAGATTATGATTAAATCAATTATTCAGGTGTACTTTATGGGGTCTTATAAAGATAATGTAGGTCTCCTGACCGTTCCAAAGATTCTGTTATCCATGTTTGACTATCTGTCACTCCTCCCTTACTCAATTATAATTACACCAGCAGAAAAACTGTGTTGTCACGTATACTCCCTCTCCGGCTTCTATGTCACCGGGCTGCTGATTATTACGCACACCTGTCACCATCGTCACACGCACCAGCGCTTCATGACACTCACCTGGACTCCATCACCTCCTTGATTACCTTCCCTATATCTGTCACTCCCCTTGGTTCTTCCTCAGGAGTTATTGACTCTGTCCCATGTCAGTGCATTAATTGTGTTCCGTTTATTTATTAAAGGCTCACTCCCTGTACTTGCTTCCCGAACCAGTGTATTCCTTACAAGTGTGCAGTTCTTGAAATGCACTTAGAACAAGGTTCCCAAGCCATTGTGGACTCTGAGACCACATAGTGTAACAGTATAACTTCAAACCGTCCCCTCGCCCCGACACGGGCGCGAACCAGGGACCTTCTGCACACAACAACGGTCGCCGACGAAGCATCGTTACCTATCGCTCCACAAAGGCCGCGGCCCTTGCAGAGCAAGCGGCATCACTAGCTCATGCTCACTTGGGATAATGTTTATGACAAAATAACAGAATTTATACTTCATTATCTTTATCCAAAAGTAGATGGTATTAATTTTTAAGTGTTTTTCTGATGTTTCCCGTTACAGAGGCGCAACCTGGAAAATCGAACGCTGAGCATCAAGGCTCTAGGGCTCGCCTCCCATCCCAGGAGAACAACACAAGACTGAGGGGGAGACAGAAATGTGAGTGATTCAGATGTCTGCATCTTATGTCTGTCTTTTGTACCTTTGTTATTTCAACCTAAATGTGACTCCCCTATATGTAAAGCCCTGCATTCATCTAAATGTTTCTACTATACAATAGTTCTGAGGCATATATAGCTGTGCATAAACCCCTGCTCTGATGTGTTTTCAGAACACGGAGTCATGTCTGACTCTGAGACCATTGAGACAGCCGCTCTGGGCCGACCATTCCAGCTGGGTATGCTGTATGACTGTCGCAGGGATGTCCTCATTCCAGGTACAGTAAACTATTAATTTCATTGACTGTGTTTGCACCATAGAGTTGGATAGACTTGTCCCAAAGCCTGTTCTAGCATGGGCAGCATCATTTGAAGGCCTTCACCCTTTTTTTAAGTAGTCAAGTTGGTGGGACTTGCATGGGTTACAGGAGCAAGTGAAACAATGCCCCCTTGTGGAAACTAGGTGAATTGCAACAACACAGCCTGAATTCAAACTCCCCGCCACTTCGTTAAGTTTTACTTTCGGTTTTGTACACCAGCTTTAAACAGCTGAAAAAACAATATGTCCTTATTTAAAACATATTTCACAGCGATTTAGATGGTACAATGATTTTCTACACTAAAGATGGCTTGTTTTGTCAAAATCTGAAATGTAGAATTTTAGCAACCAGGTAAAGGCAGAGCGATTTCTATATGCTTGCCCCAGTTTGCCGTTGTTGGCTGTGCTTGTGAGATGACCACACCTCTAAAGATGCTAACGAAAGAGAGGTAGGGTGCAGCCTTCCTATTTGACAACAAAAGACGGACAGGCAGAAAATGCAATTTTGTGAGCCGAAACAATTCGTTAGAATTTTTTGGGGTGAAACACTAATTTCATGTTGTTATTCATGGAAACTTTTCTTAAATTAAAAATGTACATTTTTTTCAAAGGAAGGATAACATATTTCCTTTCAGGTTAGCAGGAGGGGGCAGCCAATGAATTATACTTCTGACCAAACATTTCATAACTGCATGTGGCAGTTAATCACCAACCTTGGCTTTATACCTGTTCAGACTATACAAACTGTAGCACAGTAGGTGGTGGTATGCACCTTTTTCGTTTTTACGAACTGCCAATACACTTACAAAGGTATACTAAGAAGTAATTGACAACTTTCAAATAGATAAGCCTCAATGGTGCTACAGAAACTGTCACAAAAGCATCCATTGCAAAGATGAGCTGTCTTGTACATCTCTATGGTCATCACAGAGTTGGAAAAGCTAGAGGACCCACAACATTTTGAAGTAGTCATATATACACTGCTCAAAAAATAAAGGGAACACTTAAACAACACAATGTAACTCCAAGTCAATCACACTTCTGTGAAATCAAACTGTTCGCTTAGGAAGCAACACTGATTGACAATAAATTTCACATGCTGTTGTGCAAATGGAATAGACAACAGGTGGAAATTATAGGCAATTAGCAAGACACCCCCAATAAAGGAGTGGTTCTGGAGGTGATGACCACAGACCTGCCTGCAACATCCTCCTGCCTGCAACATCCTCCAGCATGACCGGTTTGGCGGTGGGTCAGTCATGGTGTGGGGTGGCATTTCTTTGGGGGGCCGCACAGCCCTCCATGTGCTCGCCAGAGGTAGCCTGACTGCCATTAGGTACCGAGATGAGATCCTCAGACCTCTTGTGAGACCATATGCTGGTGCGGTTGGCCCTGGGTTCCTCCTAATGCAAGACAATGCTAGACCTCATGTGGCTGGAGTGTGTCAGCAGTTCCTGCAAGAGGAAGGCATTGATGCTATGGACTGGCCCGCCCGTTCCCCAGACCTGAATCCAATTGAGCACATCTGGGACATCATGTCTCGCTCCATCCACCAACGCCACGTTGCACCACAGACTGTCCAGGAGTTGGCGGATGCTTTAGTCCAGGTCTGGGAGGAGATCCCTCAGGAGACCATCCGCCACCTCATCAGGAGCATGCCCAGGCGTTGTAGGGAGGTCATACAGGCACGTGGAGGCCACACACACTACTGAGCCTCATTTTGACTTGTTTTAAGGACATTACATCAAAGTTTGATCAGCCTGTAGTGTGGTTTTCCACTTTAATTTTGAGTGTGACTCCAAATCCAGACCTCCATGGGTTGATAAATTTGATTTCCATTGATCATTTTTGTGTGATTTCGTTGTCAGCACATTCAACTATGTAAAGAAAAAACTATTTAATAAGAATATTTCATTCATTCAGATCTAGGATGTGTTATTTTAGTGTTCCCTTTATTTTTTTGAGCAGTGTATATATAGTCATGCTGTTACAGAAGTGATTAATGGCAAAGATAGGTGAAGCTTCTCTAACTACGGTTGTCATGTCACCTAGAATATATACTTTGAGTAATACTTCAATGAGTTCTTTGAATGAAACCATGTTTACATGTATAAACAATTCTGCAATTACACATGTTGGAGATTATATCATTTTTCACAAAAGTTATTTGTCATTCTCTCGTTCTAAACTGCAGGTATCACACTCTGGGATTCTGAAATGCTACAGAAAGACATAAATGTCTCTCCACAACCTAACACTGATTTCAAAATCATTGCCTCTGACTCAAGTGAAGACAAGTCAGAAGCTTTGAATGTGTCTGCATCTCTGGAGGCCAGTTTTCTTGGTGGCTTAGTCAGTGTGAAGGGTTCTGCTGAATTCCTACATGATAAAAAGACCTCAAAGCATCAGTCTAGGGTTTCTCTGCAGTACCGTACCACCACTCGCTTTGAGCAGCTGACCATGGACCACCTGGGGGCAGGAAATGTGAAACACCATAATGTCTTCCGAGAGGGTTCTGCCACACATGTGGTGACTGCCATTCTCTACGGTGCACAAGCCTTCTTTGTTTTTGACCGTGAGGTTTCCTCAGGAGAAAACCACCAGGATATTCAAGGAAACCTGCAGGCCACAATAAAGAACATCCCCCTCATATCAACAGAAGGGCAGGCATCACTGAAGATGAGCGAGGAAGAGAAGCAACAGGCCAATACATTCAGCTGCACTTTCCATGGTGATTTTGCACTAGAAAACAACCCTGTCACATTTGAAGATGCCACCAGGCTGTATGCCGGCCTGCCACGTCTGCTAGGGGAGAAGGGAGAACATGCTGTGCCAATGACTGTCTGGCTCTATCCTCTCAAGAACCTGGACTCTGCAGCTGCCCAGCTAGTCAGGCAGATCAGTGTTAGCCTGGTGCGTCGTGCACAGCGACTCTTGGACAGGCTGGACAACACTGACGTAACATTCCAGGATATGATGAAGGAAGACATGGCTATCAAGTTCTCTGAAATCAATGCCAAGCTCAGCAAGTTCAGGGACTTGTGCTCAGAGTACAAGCTGGTTTTCCAGAAAGGTCTTTGCAAGGTTCTTCCCAACATAAGAGGAGGAGGAATGGAGGAAGAAGAACTGATAAAATTGCTCAACAGTAAGGAGCGCTCTCCATTCCAGAATGACCTTATGATCACGTACCTGGATGACAGAGAGAGAGAGATGAATGTTGTCAGCTCTTACCTTGACATAATGAAAGAGGTACAAGTTGTTTACTCAAGCAGTGAATTGGATGGAATAGTGCTTGATCAAGCTAAAGATCACGTAGTGTGCTTTGCATTCTCCTCTTTGAATGACAAAGACGAGTACGTGGTAGACTTGGAGAACTACTTGCTGGAAGAATCAAAGAGTGATTCTTCACTGATTCCTTATGATCCCAATGCAGCTGGGAAATCAGCAGCAGAAAAGTGGTTTCGCTCGGGGGAGGTAACCACCCTAACCAGGCAAACAATACAACTGTTCCTAGACTTCAAAGAGTCAAACAAAGACCGAGAAAATATTGCATTCTGCATTGCATCAATTCCAGACAAACTCATCACTGCGTCCTCCATCCATGTCTATGAGAAAGGGACACTGTTGAGTCCCCAGTTTGAACTGCCATCAAAGCCAGGTGTCCCCACCATCAAGAGTCTGGAGCATGACTGTGTCCACGTGCAAATCAACCCTCCCAACCATGGCGTCAAGTCTGTGGAGTCGTACCAGGTTTTGTACCAGGCTGTGCAGGCTGAATCTAAGTGGACAGAGATCAAAGCTGATACTACCACTAACCAGGTCACCATCAGATGTTTGAACCCCTATAAAAACTATCGCTTCAGCTGCAGGGCGGTGTGTAGACCTGGTGTGAGCCTCTCCAGTGACTGGACAGAATACTCCAGGACCCGCCCATGTAGCCCCCCTGGACCACCCACAGAGAAAGACCTGGAATCTGAAAGTATCAGAGTGAACTGGGACATTCCTACCATGGTGGGAGACGATGTAGAAGTCATAGGCTATGAGGTTGACTACAGAGAGTGTGCGAAGGCTGTTGACAATAAGATGTGGCACACCATCAAAACCACCACCAGAGAGTGCACACTGGAAGGTCTAAAGCCTGAAACTGCATACAGTGTCAGAGTCTCTGCTAACTGTGGCGAAGCAGGGAAGAGTCTACCCAGTCCGGAGGCAGTGCTGACTACCATCAGGGCTTCTGACACCCAACCGAAGAGGAGCCAATCGACAGCAACAAGAAGTGAGGAATTTCTGAAGAAATCAGAGAAGGTTAAGAAAGGCAACCCGTCAATCTATAGGCTGAATCTGGAACAGAAGTTGGGTGTAAAGGAAAGTTTTGAACAGTACACATTTGGAGGGAAAGTTGAGAAAGGGAATAACAAGGTAATACTGCTTCTGGGGTCCACAGGTTCAGGAAAAACCACTCTGGTCAATGTCATGATCAACTACATTCTCGGGGTAAAGTGGGAAGATCGCTACCGCTTTAAGCTCATCCATGAGGTGACCAATAGGTCACAGGCTGAGAGCCAGACGTCAATCGTAACATCATATGAGGTCTACAACCAGCCAGGCTTTCAGATTTCTTATTCGCTGACCATTATTGACACACCAGGGTTCGGAGACACTCGAGGAATGGCACATGATAAACTGATCACAGAGCAAGTGAAGGACTTATTGTGTAACCCTTTAGGGATTGATCACATTGATGCAGTCTGCTTTGTAGTGCAGGCATCCCTCGCTCGTCTCAGTACCAATCAGAAATACATATTTGACTCCATCCTGTCCATTTTTGGAAAGGATGTTGCTGATAACATCCTGATGCTCGTGACATTTGCTGATGGGAAGGACATACCTGTGCTGGAGGCCATCCAAGTTGCAGACCTTCCCTGTAGGAAAAACAATAAGGGACTCCCAACCCATTTCAAATTCAACAATTCAGCTCTGCTCCATCAGAAAGTAGAAGAAGACAAAAGCTCTGAAGGAGATGGTTCAGAGGATGATAATGATGAAGAGCTAAAGAAAATTGTCTGGAGGTCAACTTTTAAACAGATGAAAGCTTTCTTTAAAGACTTGGAAAGCATTGAGAGCAAAGATCTAACGATGACCAAGAAAGTGCTGGAAGAACGTGAGCGTTTGGAGCAGGTCATGACACGACTGGCCCCTCAGATCACAGCAGGTCTGTCAAAGCTGAATGAGATCCAAACAGTCAAAAAGTGCCTGAAGAACGATGACATGAACTTGAAACAGAACCAAGACTTTGAGACAGAGGTAGAGGTTCTAGTTGCTACGAGAACCAAATCAAGTTGTTTTGCTACAAACTGCATCATATGCCAGTTCACATGCCACACCAACTGCTTTCTGCCTAACGAGGATGACACCAAAGAATGTGCCGTGATGGATGATAATGGTAACTGTGTCATGTGTCCAGGAAACTGCTCTTACCTTAACCACGACAAGGAAAAAGCCTTATGGACATATGAAACTAAGAAAGAGAAAAAGACCATTAAAGAGTTGAAGGACAACTTCATGAAGGCACAGGGCAAGTTTATGAACAACAAGCAGATGCTGGAGAAGATTGAAGATGAGTACATTGTTATCGAGGACAAGCTGAAGTACTTGATCAAGCTGTCCTCCAATTGTCTTAAGAGACTAAATGAGATTGCACTGAAGCCAAGCTCTCTCTCCACTGTGGAGTACATCGAGATACTCATTCGCACCGAAGAGGACGAATGCAAGCCAGGCTTCGAAGATCGCATTGTAGGGTTGAAGAAAATGAAATACGAGTCTGAGCTTCTGGAGAAGATGGCAAGAGGAGAGGAACTACTCCCCGATGAGCGACGCAAGCTTAAGGAGAAACAAGACAGACTGCAGAAGATCACTAAAAGAGTCAACCAAATACAGAAAGTAGTCAGAGATTGGCCAGGGAAGAAGTAGGCCTAACTCAAAGTCAAAGTCCATGATCTCACCCTGCTTCCGACCAAGTGGCACGGTCGGTGGCTTGCACTAATCAAGTGAATGGGTTATAACTCAGTTAAATTTGTAGTATTAAATCAGATATATCTCTAGACCCAGTCAATTGTCCGCTTACTGGAGTTGATTGCAATGCTTTGTATTAAAACGAGAGTCACGTAAACTCTCAGTTGACACATTTTCAACATTAAGTGAGTAGACTTGTGCGAGCCAGAATGGCCCACAGAACAGGAGCCTGCGTCCTGTTTCTGTAGCGTGAGGCAGCTTGATGTACAAATACACCCCCTGGACAGCTAGTCTATCACATGTTCTACATTAGTGAATCTAAATGAAGCAGCTGATCTTGCCTCTGATAATGACTGATTATCGTAAGAGAAATTCATGTAGAAATAAAGCAGACATTGATTCATATAAATATAGAGACATACTTTCCGCTCGATACAATGAAGTATCTATCCATCTATCAAGAACTGTTTAACGTTTGCCTACTTTCATGTTGATTGTTTATCCTATTTTTTTTTTTTAAATTAAAGTCCTTTGTAATTCAAGAAGTTCACTATTCATTTTCTATTGGGCACAAATTGTAAGTAATATGTTAGTCATGACATTGGAAATAGCATGTTTGGTAGAGGGGAATTACAAAGGTGTGTGTCTAGGGCACTGTTTCTTTATTCCAGGGACCGGCAAACTATGGTCACTTTGTGTCAAGGATCGGCAAGCTTTAGTTTTTCCTCCTTGGGGGACAGCTTACATTAAAGCTAGCACTTAGAACTGACTAAATTGGAGTCAGTTAAATAGCTCAGGGACCAGCCAGCAACATCCAAGGGACCAGCACAGGTTTAGAAACACTGGTTTGTGTAAGTGGCACCATTCTTGACATTTTAGGTATGAAATTCATAAGACACTATTCATTCTCATTATTCTCAGCATGACAGTGTTGTTTTTGGGCATGCGACGTCCTCAATAATTGCATAAAATAGAGCAATTATGTTGGATTCTAGCTTCAAATGTACGTATTTATGTTACCATACTAGAAATGATTGATCACTTTACATGTAGAAGGAATATACACTACCGGTCAAAAGTTTTAGAACACCTACTCATTCAAGTTTTAATTAGAATTTTTACTATTTTCTACATTGTAGAATAATAGTGAAGATATAACTATGAAATAACACATATGGAATCATGTAGTAACCAAAAATGTGTTAAACAAATCAAAACATATGTTATATTTCAGATTCTTCAAATAGCCACCCTTTGCCTTGATCACAGCTTTGCACACTTTTGGAATTCTGTGATGTGCCTTCTTAAAAGTTAATTTGTGGAATTTCATTCCATCCTAATGCGTTTGAGCCAATCAGTTGTGTTGTGACAAGATAGGGGGGTATACAGAAGATATACAGAAGGTATAAGCAAAGAGAAACAACAGTCCAGCATTACTTTAAGACATGGTCAGTCTATCCAGAAAATGTCAAGATCAAAGTTTTTTCAAGTGCAGTCGCAAAAACCATCAAGCGCTATGATGAAACTGGTTCTCATGAGGACCACAGGAATGGAAGACCCAGAGTTACCTCTGCTGCAGAGGAGACGTTCATTAGAGTTACCAGCCTCAGAAATTGCAGCTCAAACAAATGCTTCACAGAGTTCAAGCAACAGACACATCTGAACATCAACTGTTCAGAGGAGACTGTGTGAATCAGGCCTTGATGGTCAAAATGCTGCAAAGAAACCACTACTAAAAGACACCAGTAAGAAGAAGAGACTTGCTTGGGCCAAGAAAACAAGCAATGGACATTAGACTGGTGGAAATTTGTCCTTTGGTCTGGAGTCCACATTTTATATTTTTGGTTCCAACTGCCGTGTCTTTGTGAGACGCGATGTGGGTGAACGGATGATCTCCGCATGTGTATTTCCCACCGTAAAGCATGGAGGAGGAGGTGTTATGGTGTGGGGGTGCTTTGCTACCTCATGAAGCTGGTTAAAAGAGAATGCCAAGAGTGTGCAAAGCTGTCATCATGGCAAAGGGTGGCTACTTTGAAGAATCTCAAATATAAAATATATTTTGATTTGTTTAACACTTTTTTTGGTTACTACATGATTCCAAATGTGTTATTTCATAGTTTTGATGTCTTTACTATTATTCTACAATGTAGAAAATAGTAAAAAATAAAGAAAAACCCTTGAATGAGTAGGTGTTCTACAACTTTTGACCGGCAGTGTATATGTTAGGGGTCAAGGAAGGGTAAAGAGGAACTAGGTGTGAGTGAAAGTTACTGTGAGAGAAAAGGGGAATACAGTAGATGACCCAGGTCTGTTGAGTAAAGTGAACACGAAGTCACTGATAAACATCATGGAGAAGTGACCAGATAAAGAGGAACTGCTAGCAGACGGTTTGACTGCGAAGACAACAGAGCAACATCTAGGCAGTGTCAGGCAGATGATAGCAGTTGTGAAAAAGTTACACCACTAATTTCATCTTGACGTATAAATGCCTGTTTGATCATGTGCAAAATGTCCTTGCAGCTGTATGACTTAGTAGGTGAATAAACTGGGTGTGAGGTTTTTCTAGTCGTCCGTTTGAGTTTATACTACGTTTGTACAGAACCTAGCAGTACAATCTGTCATTGTCATTTTGGCCGATTCCATGTAAAAATTTACCTGAGCATGCACAAGTAAAATTAGTAATTTCCAAATTAAACCACGTTCATAATTATCCTAAAAGTCTATATTTCAAAAAAAAAAGACCTTTATTTACTAGGCAAGAGACAGACAGAGAGACACAGACAGACAGACAGACAGACAGACAGACAGACAGAGAGAGAGAGAGAGAGAGAGAGAGAGAGAGAGAGAGAGAGAGAGAGAGAGAGAGAGAGAGAGAGAGAGAGAGAGAGAGAGAGAGAGAGAGAGAGAGAGAGAGAGAGAGAGAGAGAGAGAGAGAGAGAGAGAGAGAGAGAGAGAGAGAGAGAGAGAGAGAGAGAGAGAGAGAGAGAGAGAGAGAGAGAGAGAGACGGGAATAAGAACAGAGAGGGTGTGGGAGAAACAGACAGAGAGAGAGATCAGAAGACAGAGAAGATCAGGTACATGCAACACGGACTACACTGCACAGCTCATTGAAGGACAGGGTCCCAATACCGGAGACATCAGTACCATAGAAGATGTTCTGGAAGACACACACACACATACAATTTACTATGAGCTTTCATAAATAAATGTAAATGATTGAATATGTTGGAGTTCAGGCTTTATTTGAAAAGTTTAAGTAGGAAATCACATGAATTTTGACCCTTACAGAGTAGGTGGCCAAGTCTCAATTAGAAAGGGGTCACAGAGCTTGTTAAGGAGACGTCCTTAAACTTATTATCCCCAGTCCAACATCAACTGGTCAACGGCTCCATCAGTTACCCAGAGCTTCTTAGTCTATGATTGTGGAACCAGATTCAAGGTAGGTGAACAAGATTATATAGTTATATTTTTTGGTGGGGCAAAACATATTTCAAGTGAATTTTAAAGAAATAAACAAACATTACACTCACAGAAGTTCCAAAAGAATAAAGACATTTCAAATGTCATATTATGTATATATAGTGTTGTAACGATGTGCAAATAGTGAATAGTCTCTTTCTCTCTGTCTCTCTTATACTATCCCACTCTCAGACACATTATTATGAATGACACAGCACCCATAAGAACATCACTCTGGAAAGCTTCAAGACTCTCGCCCTCCGCCTCAAATGGCACCCTATTCCCTATATAGTGCATTACTTTGACCAAAGCCTTATGGGCACTGGTCAAAACTAGTGCACTACATAGGGAATAGGGTGCTGTTTGGAATACATCCTTCATACTACTCTCTCTTTCTAGCATTGATTTTGCAGAAACATTTGACTTGCAATGATTGTGATATGTGGTTGTTTTACCTACCATTTTCACTCTGAATAATAGTGTCTGCTAGATGTCTAAAATGCTAAATGTATACATTATCAAAATGTTGTAGGAAAAAAAATACATGTTTTATAGCACTGTTAAGAAGGATAATGAACAGGGATTAAATTGGAGTCGGGGGGTTCAACTGTAGTTCCAAAGTCTTAGGATGGGACTCTACACATTTGGAACGAGCTGGTCAGGGAAAAGCTGTTGAAAAAACCTTTCATTCCAGTGCAGAAGTTCACTTGTGGGAAAAATAAAGTTACCCTGTCTATTTTGTCCCGTGATCTAGAATAAAGTTCAACAGGTTGAAATTGAGTGGAAAACATGGTCATTGTGGATGTTGTTTCAACAATGAAATGGACAGCGCTTTCTAAGGTGGTGATTCAAAACACCCAGATGCCTAGTAGAGCTTATGCATACACATAGGCCTATATATGAGCCCAGAAAAGTTATAATTATAATTAGGCCGTTATACAATACATACCCTACCGCATATTAAACACACATCTTTGGTACATAATTGGTCTAGCCCATACTCCAAAATTAAACAAATTCTAGTAATCTCTTTGAGTGTGGCCTGTGTTATTATTATAATGGATGGACTGGTCACCTTATTGTACACTCTAAACATTCTATTCATTTGTATATATTATGGATGCTGCCAAAGCTACTCTTCCTGGGGTCCAGCAAAATTAAGGCACTTTATACAATTTTAAAAACATTACATTCACAGATTTCACAACACACTGTGTGCCCTCATGCCCCTACTCCCCCCCCCCACATATCTACAGTACTAAATCAGTGTGTATGTATAGTGTTTATGTCATCGTGTGTGTGTGTGTGCCACTGTTTGTGTTGCTTCACAGTCCCCGCTGTTCCATAAGGTGTTTTTTAAATCTAATTTTACTTCTTCCATCAGTTACTTGATGTGGAATAGAGTTCCATGTAGTCATGGCTCTATGTAGTACTGTGTGGCTCCCATAGTCTGTTCTGGACTTGGGGACTGTGAAGAGACCTCTGGTGGCATGTCTTGTGGGGTATGCATGGGTGTCCGAGCTGTGTGCCAGTAGTTTAGACAGACAGCTCGATGCAGTCAGCATGTCAATACCACTCATAAATACAAGTAGTGAGGAAGTCAATCTCTCCACTTTCAGCCAGGAGAGATTGACATGCATATTATTAATATTAGTATTATATTCATGAGTCTGGGAGAGAGCATATAGGCAGGTCTAGGCGGGGCTGTTGGTTCATTGATTGTGCATGGCAGCTTACAGTTGGCCTACAATTACAGTGAATTTGTATTTGATTTTGAATAATCTAATAAGGCATTTCTTTATATTTTCATAATTAATAGGCTGCCATATTACCTTTAGCTACAGAATACTGACCACTGAGTTTCCAGCTCATCCTCACTCTCCTTTCTCCAGCGTGCAGAGAGAGGGGCTGGCAACAGTTGAATTATGTTTTGTTGTGAAAACATGTTATTATCGATGCTCCCAAACATGTCAACAACTATATACTTGTTCTGCTCTGTTGGACTGAGACTACATCAGTCCCATTCAATCGCAGAAACATTTCTATCTATAGATAATGGTATATAAAGATAGTGACTGGGAGTATATTAAATTATGAATGAGTATGTAAAGCAATTGGGTACAGTAAACTATGTTAAACGGTCATTACAGCTGCCCCAGGAATATCCCATATTAACTTAAGGTATGACAGATAAATAGTGAATATATGAGCGCCAATGACTGCCAATACACCAGCCATATGTTCCGACATTTATTAACACAACATAAACAGGAAGTACGGTACTGTCCATCAGGAGAAAAAAAACTGAAATAGAACAGAAATATTCAACAAAAACACATAGTTCCCTGGTGTGGGGCACCTCACACACACTACATTTTTCATCACTTATTCACCCTCTCACTTAACTCAAGTCCTGCATTCACTCATTTAAATCACTCTCTACCATTCCATCTTTCTCCCCGGACAGAACCATGAGACCACACTCTTATTAGGTGGGTCCGTCAAGTGCAGCGTATTAGAGAAAGAAGTTCACACACACACATCTGTTGACGTGTCTCAGTTCATCGGTCACCCTCTATGTCATCACACAGTCACAGCTGTCACCGTTTATGTGTGTTCAGTCCTCCTCCTTCTCTATGTACGTCTTGGTGGCTGAGCGTGCCATCTGTCTGGCCAGGTATCTGTCTCTGGCTGAGGTCACGGTCTGCTCACTGCTGCGTTTGACAAACTTACTCACTTTACTCTCCTCTTCTCCCTCCTTCCCCTTCTCTGACCCCTCCTTCCCTTCTCCCTCCTTCCCCTTCTCTGACCCCTCCTTCCCTTCTCCCTCCTTCCCCTTCTCTGACCCCTCTGACCCCTCCTTCCCCTTCTCTGACCCCTCCTTCCCCTTCTCTGACCCCTCCTCTGACCCCTCTCCCTCCTTCCCGTCGGTTTTCATAGTCTTTTCCTTTTCTCCATCCCTACTCCTCTCTTTCTCCCTGCCCTTGTCCCTTTCTCTCCCCTTGTCTTTGTCTAGATCCCTCTGTTTCTCTTTCTCCCCGTTCTCCTTCTCTCTGTCTTTCGGGCTCCTTTCTCTCTTCCCGTGTCTCTCCTCTCTCTCTTTATCCCGCCTCCCCCTGCTCCTGTCCTCCTCCCTGTCTCTATCCCTCTCCTTTCTTCCATCCTTCTCATCTCTCCGTCCACCATGCCTGTCCTCCCTGTCTCTCTCTCTGACCCTCTCTCTATCCCTTCCTTGGTCTCTGTCTCTCTCTTTGTGTCTCTTCTTTTCTCTCTCTCTATCCTTCTCTCGCTCCTCTTCTCCACTCCCAGAGGAAGGGGACCTCTGTCTGTAGTGGCGTTTGGCACCAGGGGCCGGCTTACTGAACCCTGCCTTCTGATCCTGCCCCTCCTCGCTGTCGCTATGGGAACTGGGGACGTGGTCTTGTGAGGGAGGTGAAGGCGGTGGGGATGGCGCTTCTGTCTTGACTTCCTTTGAACTCTGATCCCTGCATTGAGAAAGAGAGGAGAGTTCAATCTAATATTCATGTACACATACTGGTAGTAAAGGGAGATATTTTAGCTGTGTTTGTGTGTGAACTCTGACCTCGGTACAGAGCGGTCTGGTATGGCCTCCTCTCCTACGGTCTGGTTCAGCAGGTGTCTGTAGAAACCACTCAGGTCTTTCTGCTTCTTCACATCCAGAGCAGCTAGACACACAAACACACAGCATGGCTTTGTTTATTCTATAAACTACTGGATTCATAAGACAGTTTCTCCCACACACATCTATGTTCATAAACACACATACACACAGCAGTGTCTCACCCTCCATCGCTGCCTCTCGCTTTTCTTTTTCCAGCTCCTCCTGTCTCTCCTTGAGTTTCTGTCTGTAGGCTGAGGTGACGTAAGCCTCCTTGTCTGCAAACTGCTCTCCCTCCGCCTCTCTCTCCTTCTGGATCTTCCTCTCATCTCTCCGTTCCTGCTCCTTCTTCCTCTCCTCCACTGCTTGCAGCAGCTGGTTGATGTATTTTGGCTATGGAGAGAGAGAGAGATAAAGGAGAAAGAGCAGTATGAGCAAAGAGGAGAGGAAGGATGAGTAGAGTGGGTGGACATAAGTGACAAGAGAAAGGCAAAATGGAGAAAAACATAGTGAAATTGTGAGGAGAGGAAAAGAGGGGGGCGGGGGTAGCAAGTGAAAATGTGAAGGAAAGGGGGGATTGAAATGGAAAGAATAGCAAATTAAAGAAGATTTGAAAAGGTGGGAGGAGGCTGGGGGTTGTTCTGGATCTGCTGTACCTTCCTGTCGGTTCCTCCCAGCATTTTCTTGCTGCTCTCCAGCCTCTGTTTCTGCATGTCATCATAGACACCATCGTAGTCATACACACTGCTGTCCTGCTCTAGAGCCTTCTGCATCTCCAGACGTGTCTGCCACACACACACACACAAGAGAAAGATGGGTCTCGGTCACAAAATACAAAAAGCAACTTCTGGAGAATTTGTTGTTACCACCGGAGGTTTCTCATTCATCCATTCACTCACCTGTTTCATCATCCTCTTCTTCAGAGCCTCCTTCTGCAAACTCTCCCCAACCGAGGTCTGGAAGACAGGATCACACAACATCACTTCTGATAGAGCTTCAATCATTTGGCAAAGCTTGCAACTCACTCACACTCATCTCACTGGCTGCAACAAAGGGCATGAGCAAAGGAGTGGAGAAACTTTAGACTTCTCTAAATGATCTGTGACCCACACACAATGTAATCTTCTTAGGCTTCCTTGCAAAAGAGTTTACTACCAATTTGCCTTGGAAAACCCAGGCTTCTCACAAGTAAACAAAACTAGATTTGGAAGGATGAGACTAACTATCAGCATATCTCAATAGGATACAATAAGAGATATAGATGGACATTCAGACCCTTTTCCTACCTCTTCATCAGAGTCATCCCCAAATACTGAGGGTCTGGGCAAGGTGGCTGTCTTAGACGCTCTCTTCTGGGGTATGATCAGGCCGTACCTGGGAACAGGTGACATGAATGGACAGCAAGCACCAACATTTGAAAGAAATAAAGTGGGAAACTAACTAACGTTGGCTAGTTACAAGCTCTTCGTTGCGAAAATGAACAGAATTTCCGTGATCTAAAATCTAGGCCAAATCAGGTTTGTGTTCTCTTCTCTAAACTACAAACTTCATTGATTGCATGAAGGTGGCAATGCGGGACCGACTGGCTGCTCCCGTTTGTTAACTTGATAGCTAACGTTAGCAAGTAGCTAACAATGTTGTTGGTAGTGGATTGCATGGTCGTGCACACATTGCTGCTTGTAGTGTGTCCAGTCATTGCACACGGCGACCATAAGAAACAGCGACGAAATAAACATGTTTGTATTATAAATACCTAGCTAGTTGCGATAGAATAACATTTTTGTAGTGTCAATTTCTACTTACTGTTTACTAGGTGCCGCCATCTTACTCCTTGAAATATCTCTGAACCGCTGCGGCAGATTCGTTGGCAAGCGAATATAAAGTATTAAGCCTTCAAAAATAATTTGATGGTTACAAAAAAAACATGTGCAATATAGCCAGGTTTATATACATAAATATAATAGGGTTATATTTTCTCAATTCATCTGGAGCCTTGTCGCTGTATATAGCGAAAGTGCCAAATACCAATAATCAGATTAAGATCAGACGCTCAACATTGCAGCGAATTGGATAATTGTATTTTTTATTTAACTAGTCAAGTAAGTTAAGAACAAATTCTTATTTACAATGACGGCCAAACCCGGACAACGCTGGGGCGCCCTATGTATGGGACTCCCAGTCATGGCCGGATGTGGAGAAGAGTCGTTCAGATGGACATGTCAGGGTCTACGTTTTAGTAGGCTCCGTTTATTGGACCGAGTAAAACAATCTCTATTAATAGTTTATCAGCAAAGGCCTGTCTGTAAATGTACCTAGTAAACTCCAGCAGGTCTAGAGTGAATCAACAAAGATGGTTGCTTGGACACAGTACACCGCCACTTCGGTCGTCACTAGTTACCACAAGCAAAGTCATAACCCCCGCCTATTTCTCTTATTAAAATCTGATTTTTAACCTAACCTTAACCACACTGATAACCGTATGCCTAACCTTAAAGCAATGTTTTTTTCATGAATTTTGACGATAAAGCTATTTGGACTTTGTGGCTGTGGAAAGTCGTCACTTCCACTGCCAAATCAGAGAAGAGACGAAGCGAGACGTTCAACTCGGCCTAAAATCTGTCTTCCCCAGCAGGTGGCGTTGTTTCGTTTCCTTCGCTCACAAGCGATTCGTTTTTGTATGGAGGTCACTAGCTGTTTCCATTAACTTGTCCATTGATTGTTTTTTGTCGACATTTAGAAAGTTCGCATAGAACATAGATGCGACAATGTCGGCCAGGGTGGATTTCCATTGAACTATCTTGTGTCGATGAAAACAGCTGGACGTAATGACGTCACACATACACTTTTTTTTCTTTCTTCGCAAAATCCAACAGTGTCAAATAAAAATGTAGTGATTGAAGTGTTTCCATTGCCCATTTGGCAAATTGCACATTAATATTTTGGAGACAGCCTGTAGCCCATACCCTCCCACCTATTTGTTTCATGTCTCCAGTGCTTGACTTGGGATGAAAAAAATCAGCAGGAGATGTGTTTTTTCAAGTCGGGCCATTAGAATACTAGAAATACTAGAATATAGAAATTCCCAAATGACATGCTATATTTTCCTCTGAAATTCACTAAATAAAGGGTTAAGGGTTCATACAGATTTTGACAGATTGAATTTCAGGACTTTTCTTTGACTTCTCCACCATGAATTTTAACCACATTTCCATTACCAATAATTGGTGCCGTCTTTATGTAGCCGACATAAAAAAGTCAGCATAAATGTGGTATTGACACTAGAAGGCAGCTGCTCTCTGATCCCACGTTGGCCTACAATCTCGTGTCGTTGTGCCCTTGATCAAGGCACTTAACCCTCCAAAAAGTCGAATAACTGCACTGTTAGGCTACTGTATAAAACATGTGTTCAACCCTCCATCTGGAGAGCTACTGGGTGTCCATGCTTTGATCCAGCACTGAAACACACCCCGGAGTCTGCTGAGCAAGATCCTGTTGAGCAGCTGATGTTTAGCCTACAGTGTGGTGTGTTAGAGCAGGGCTTGAACAAAAGCATGCACACCCAATAGCTCTCCTCTCTCATGATGTCTCAGATAGCCCATGAAAGCCAGCATGGATAGAATTTAATAATTGAATATTATTTGCCATATTCTAATAATTATCATGTGCCAACATATCGCCACAGCCTGTGCCATGGCACACCTGCACTCCTAGACCTGAAATAATTGGATGGTGAAACTTGCCAGCCAACCAGAATAATGAGGTTTAGCAATTCAGGCATTCTTGAAAATCAGGACAATCCTTGAAAAGATTTTTAAAAATTGTTTAAAAAATAATAATAATTGCAAGCAGTAGGAATTCAGAATTAAATGTGGAGTGGAGTTTATAGGTACGTGATGACATCACGTGCCACGCATCCTTCAAAAATATTCGGCAATCATAATTTATTCGAAAAACCGTTTAACAGAATTTGTCATAACAATGAAAGTTTGACAAAAGAAAAATCCACCCCTGTCGAACGGATAAAAATGTTGTAGCCTATATCTGCCGTTTCAAGGGACATTGCTTTTCCCTCTGCTACCACACGCAAGCGGTACCCGGAGCGCCAGGTCTAGGTCCAAAAGGCTACTTAACACCTTCTACCAAGCCATAAGACTGCTGAACAATTAATCAAATGGCCACCCGGACTATTTGCATTGACCCTGCTGCTACTCGCTGTTAATTATCTATGCATAGTCACTTACCCCTACCTACATGTAAAAATTACCTCGACTAATCTGTACTCCCGCACGTTGACTCAGCTGTATATAGCCTCATTGTTATTTTTGTATTACTTTTTTTATTTAGTAAATATTTTCTTAAAACTACATGGTTGGTTAATTAAGGGCTTGTAAGTAAGCATTTTACAGTAAGGTCGACACCTGTTGTATTCCGCGCATGTTAGAAATACACTTTGATTTTATTTAAACCTGGGTCAATGGAAACCTGCCCATTGCGAGAATGTCGAATTTGGTGAACAAAAAATGTAACGGCCTACGTGAGGTTTATTTGACCGAATAGAAGTTTCGTAATACTTAGGTTGTTATGAGTGTACTGATACAAGGACACGTGACATATCGGCGTTGTCTCAAAATGGCTAAGCATTATCATGACATGAGGCTATTAGCATAGCATCTCTCTCCATTGAATACAGGCGGTTGACGTCAAAAACCCTCATAGAATATTCAAAATTATATTAAAATAATGAGATGTATCCACCTATCCAAAGAGAGGAATAGAAGGCAGCTTGATAGCCCACCGTGCCGCTTTGAGGACAACCACACCCATTATTTGGCAGAGAGACAAGTATCTTGTCAGTATATTTATAATCTTTGGCCAAAAGAAGCACAACCACAGATTATCCATCATATTGATCAGATACGCAAGTGGGCGCTCTAACAATGAAAATAAATGTCTTAAAAAATGGAAGGCAGTCGGGAGGAGGCAAGACCAGGTGGGACCGTTCAAGCCAACAAGAGGGGCGATATGAGTGTGAACAACAGGCACAACTCTAATATATTGTTTTTTCAACAACAAAAAGTAAAGTCTCCTACTTATATCAGTACACTCGTAACAACCTAAGCATTATGACACTTATATTAGATTAAATAAACCACACGTAGCAAATAAACCATGCCATTTTTTCGTTAACCAAATTTAACACTCATTGACCTCCATACAAAAACTCCTTGATTGGTGGGCGAAAAAAATGAAATGACGCCACCTGCTGGAAAAGACAGATTTTGGGCCCAGTTATCCCTCTCGCTTTGCCTTTCCCTCTCTGTCACAACCTAGCCCAGAGTTCCCCAACTGGCGGCCCAAGACAAATTTGGCCCGTGGGGTGGTTTTATTTGCTCCCCCAAAATTTTCTGAGGTCTTTTTTTTTTTTTTTAAGACGATGAAAACACCAAGAAATCAGCTTCAAGTGATTTTTATTTTGGAAATCTGTACCAAATGATTCCCCCGCATAATAGAGAGACGTGAATGTATACAAATAATAAATGATAGTTGATTGGATTTATATAGCACTATTCTACTAACTGAGCACTATTCTACTAACTGAGGTACTCAAAGCTCTTTACATAGTAGGGGGAAACTCACCTCATCCACCATCAATGTGTAGCATACACCTCAGTGATGCACAGCGACCATTTTTGTGCCAGAACGCTCACCACACATCAGCTATCAGGTGGAGAGGTGAGGAGTGATATATGCCAATTAGGAATGAGATGGATGATTGGGTGGCCAGGTTGGGAATTTAGCCATGACACTGGGGTGAACACCCCTACTCTTACAATAAGTGCCACGGGAATTTAAATGACCACAGTCAGGACACCCGTTTTAACGTCCCATCCGAAAGACAGCACCCTACGCAGGGCAATGTCTCCAAATGTAATCAAGATTTGAAATTATTATGTTTTAGTCCAATATTATATCTGCTTGGGCTTCTTGCGGTAAATTTGCAGTCTAAAAATTGTTTTTATTATGTTCACGACCAAAGACCATCCGCTCAAGAAATGATTGGCCCGCGGCTGAATCTAGTTGATGATCCCTGACCTAACCCAAAGGCTGGCAGATGGCGATATTAGTTCTTTCATCGTACTGTCCAAAAGGGAATGCATGCAGTCAACTATACGTTCGTATCCCCCGTGGACCGGTTCGTACATAAAACATTCTCCATTCAGGCTGCAAAGGCATCGATTTCGTCCTTAAATTTCTTTATGAAACACAATTTTCCACCACCATGCTAGATTAGCTAATGACTGTCCTGCTTAGCTAATGTCTGTCCTGGACGTTGCGTATCGCGTTCACCTAATCAAGTTGCAGCAGTCTTTTATCTTGAAACACCAGAGCAGAGGTGAAAAAAACAGAGTCCTGCAATTGTCTGAACTTTTTGAATTTTTTGAATTTTTGAATTGCAATTGCAATTGTCTGAACGCGATACGCAACATTCAGGACTAGCATTAGCTAATCTAGCATGGTTGTGGAGAATGAAATGGTGTTTCATAAATAAAGTATGCAAATTTTCCCCCAAAAAATCCGTCTTCTCGCCATTAAATCGAGGATACGAGTGTAAAGCCGGGTGCATGCATTCCTTTTGGACCGTAAGAGGAAAACGACTCAATATCGCTATCTGCCAGCCTTTGGGCTACAGCACAACCGATAATTCCTATTTGGAGATGAGGAAGGCTTGAAAAAAACAACGTTTTTATTGCATTTAATTACCGTAAAACCATAACAATTTCATGGGTTGTTGGCTCTCCACCACCATGCCAGTTCTCCTTAGTAATACCATACCACTAATACCCACGCTTTCTCACTTTCTCTGATTGTCATTATCTCTGCTGAGATCAGTGTGCTCAGAGAGCTACCCTGTGATTAAAGCTGGGGCGTTGATTCCCTCCGGACTCTTCCGTTGTCTCTCCTGAGTGACTGTAAACCTCAACAGCATTATCCCTGTCGTAATCCAAATCTCATCTCCCGTACTCTCTGCTGCCACTGTTGTTTATCCCCTCACAAAGACAGAGAGACTCTGCTGCTCAGGCAGAAGGACTACCAGGGATGGATGGATAAATAGAGCACGAGTGTATTCATTAGCACACACTCTAGCAAAAAAGAAAACAAGGTTTTGTTTAGGTTTGTTTCCATTTGGTACACCTCAGAGCTCTCTCTCTTTTTTTCTGTGTGTTATAGCTCTTGCAGGTTGCTAAGTACTGAAATGGGTGGGGCCAGCGCTACTGAAACATGAACTATGTGTGTTACAATTTATTTTCACGTAGTCATGTTCTTTCACACATGCATAATTGTGTGGTGAAGCAATTAACAACAACTAAACAACCTAACAAAACAAACTGATTTCTGGCCATTGTGTCAAACAGCCTTCTTAATGGGAAGTTTTGTCAGGGTGTTTGAATTCAACTGGTTAGTTTATATGACTATGTCTCCTCTTCACCACTCATAAAGAGCTGTCTCCTTTTCACCACTCATAAAGATCTGTCTCCTCTTCACCACTCATAAAGATCTGTCTCCTTTTCACCACTCATAAAGATCTGTCTCCTCTTCACCACTCATAAAGATCTGTCTCCTTTTCACCACTCATAAAGATCTGTCTCCTCTTCACCACTCATAAAGATATGTCTTCTCTTCACCACTCATAAAGATCTGTCTCCTTTTCACCACTCATAAAGATCTGTCTCCTCTTCACCACTCATAAAGATATGTCTCCTCTTCACCACTCATAAAGATATGTCTCCTCTTCACCACTCATAAAGATATGTCTCCTCTTATCTTCTCCACTCATAAAGATATGTCTCCTCTTCTCTTCACCACTCATAAAGAAATGTCTCCTCTTCACCACTCATAAAGATCTGTCTCCTCTTCACCACTCATAAAGATATGTCTCCTCTTCACCACTCATAAAGATATGTCTCCTCTTCACCACTCATAAAGATATGTCTCCTCTTCACCACTCATAAATATATGTCTCCTCTTCACCACTCATAAAGATATGTCTCCTCTTATCTTCTCCACTCATAAAGATATGTCTCCTCTTCTCTTCACCACTCATAAAGAAATGTCTCCTCTTCACCACTCATAAAGATATGTCTCCTCTTCACCACTCATAAAGATATGTCTCTTATCTTCTCCACTCATAAAGATATGTCTCCTCTTCACCACTCATAAAGATATGTCTCTTATCTTCTCCACTCATAAAGATATGTCTCCTCTTCCCTTCACCACTCATAAAGATATGTCTCCTCTCCTCTTCACCACTCATAAAGATATGTCTCCTCTTCACCACTCATAAAGATATATCTCCTCTCCTCTTCACCACTCATAAAGATATGTCTCTTCTCCACTCATAAAGATATGTCTCCTCTCCCCTTCACCACTCATAAAGATATGTCTCCTCTTCTCTTCTCCACTCATAAAGATATGTCTCCTCTTCTCTTCTCCACTCATAAAGATATGTCTTCTCTTCACCACTCATAAAGAAATGTCTCCTCTTCTCTTCACCACTCATAAAGATATGTCTCCTCTTCTCCACTCAAAGATATGTCTCCTCTTCTCTTCACCACTCATAAAGATATGTATCCTCTTCTCTTCACCACTCATAAAGATATGTCTCCTCTCCCCTTCACCACTCATAAAGATATGTCTCCTCTCCGCTTCACCACTCATAAAGATATGTCTCCGCTTCACCACTCATAAAGATATGTCTCGTCTTCTCTTCACCACTCATAAAGATTTGTCTCCTCTTCTCTTCACCACTCATAAAGATGTCTCCTCTTCTCTTCACCACTCATAAAGATATGTCTCCTCTTCTCAACTCTTAAAGATATGTCTCCTCTTCTCTTCTCTTCACCACTCATAAAGATATGTCTCCCCTTCTCAACTCTTAAAGATATGTCTCCTCTTCTCTTCTCCACTCATAAATATATGTCTCCTCTTCTCTTCACCACTCATAAAGATATGTCTCCACTCCTCTTCACCACTCATAAAGATATGTCTCCTTTTCTATTCTCCACTCATGAAACTATCTCTCCTTTTCACCACCCATGAAGGGTTTGCTTCTCTGTTGGAGAAGACTCGACAGAGCAGCAAATCCCTCTCATGGAGATAAAGCACAGTATAGTGGTTTAGGATAAAAACTATTTACATTGGATGTTTGCTCATGTGTGTCTGTTTGAGTAAACAGGTGTTGTCCATGTGCGTATTGGTTGTCTAAACAAAACTTTGTTTTGCATCAGAACCATCCTTTAAAACAAAACAGACATTTGAACATAGCCAGAATTATAGGACAATGCACACTATATTGTTTATGTAGACCTATATTGCTGTTGTTGAGCACATTGTATTATGGGGGATAGGGGCTACAGGAAGAGGAAGTGGTGGAGGTGGCGATACACTTCCTGCTGACATAACAGCTGTGTGTGTGGATGGTGTGAATTTAGTGAGTGTCCCTAATGGCACCCTATTCTCTATTTAGTGCACTAGTTTTGAACAGAGAACCTGGTCAAAACTAGTGCACTATAGATAGTATAGTTTGCCATTAGGACCACATCGGGATTTCGAAATTCAACGGAGGGCCGAACAGATTTTGTTTTCAGGCCAAAAATCAATCCAAAATCATGGTCATTAATTTTCTCAATCCAAAATCATGGGCATTAATATGGAGTTGGTCCCCCCTTTTGCTGCTGTAACAGCCTCTTCTGGGAAGGCTTTCTACGAGATGCTGGAACATTGCTGTGGGGACTTGCTTCCATTCAGCCACAACAACATTAGTGAGGTCGGGCACTGATGTTGGACGATTAGGCCTGACTCGCAGTCGGCATTCCAATTCATCCCAAAGGTGTTCGATGGGGTTGAGTTCAGGGCTCTGTGCAGGCCAGTCAGGTTCTTCCACACCGATCTCGATAAACCATTTCTGTATGGATCTCGCTTTGTGCACAGGGGCATTGTCATGCTGAAACAGGAAAGGGCCTTCCCCAAACTGTTCCCACAAAGTTGGAAGCACAGAATCGTCTAGAATGTCATTGTATGCTGTAGCGTTAAGATTTCCCTTCACTGGAACTAAGGGGTCTAGCCCGAGCCATGAAAAAATATTACAGTTGGCACTATGCATTGGGGCAGGTAGCGTTCCCCTGGCACCAGCCTGTCCCAGATTCGTCTGTCGGAATGCCAGATGGTGAAGCGTGATTCATCACTCCAGAGAACATGTTTCAACTGCTCCAGAGTCCAATGGCGGCAAGCTTTACACCACTCCAACCGACGCTTGGAATTGCGCATGGTGATCTTAGGCTTGTGTGTGACCGCTCGGCCATGGAAAGCCATTTCATGAAGCTCCCGATGAACAGTTCTTGTGCTGACATTGCTTCCAGAGGAAGTTTGGAACTCTATATTGAGTGTTGCAACCGCAGACAGCTGATGCAATGGCTATTCCCTTCAGCACTTAGTGACATCTTCTACCTACTTGCGGTTAAAGAGAGTAGCAGCATAGTGCAAGCTCAGACAGGCAGCGAGACTTGTGCCACAGGAGCTAAGAAACACAGTCTTGACTTTCTCCCTCAGATTCACCGTGCTCACTAGTTCAAAACTGAGCTGATAGTGGATAATGTAGGGTTTCAATCCAAACCTTTGTCCTGAAGACCCACTGCATATAATAATAATAATTTATTCAACTTATATAGTTTTCAAAGACTCTCAAAGCACACAAAAAAGGCAAGTAAGTTCTCCCATGGCAACCTGCTCCTCCACACAATCCACTGGCTTCCAGTCGAAACTCGTATCTATTACAAGACCATGGTACTTGTCTACAGAGCAGCAAGAGGAACTTCCCCACTCTACCTTCAGGCTATGCTCAAACCCTACACCCCAACCTGAGCACGCCTTTCTGCCAGCTCTGGTCTCTTGGCCCTGCCACTCCTACGGGAGGACAGCTCCCGCTCAGCCCAGTCCAAGCTCTTCTTTGTCCTGGCACCCCAGTGGTGGAACTAGCTTTCCCCTGACGTTAGGACAGCAGAGTTCCTGCCCATCTTCCAAAAACATCTGAAACACTACCTCTTCAAAGTATCATAAATACCCCCCCCCCCCCACCCCACCCCCAAAAAATACATCCTTTCAGAAACAAACACTTGCACTTGACTTTTTTCCACCCTTACTAGCTATGACTTTGCTGGTAGCTACTTTATTGAGGAAACATGAATATACTATGACTGCGATATGTGGTTATCTTACCTAGCCCTGTAAGTCGCTCTGGTTAAGAGCATCTGCTAAATGACTAAAACGACAATGTAAATCCAGCAGAAGACAAGTCAGACAGCCATGTTTATTATTATTCTAGATGGAGAGTGTGGGAAATCACTTCATAGCCTACACTAAGAGGTATACTACAAAGAAGGCTCAACGAGTTAGCCAGCTAACTAAGAAAATATGTGTTTTTTGTTGTTGAATCAATTAGACTATGCCCATTTCAAGCTTATCTTTCATCCAACCTGACAGAGCTTGAGAGGATCTGTAGAGAAGAATGGGAGAAACTCCCCCAAATACAAGTGTGCCAAGCTTGTAGTGTCATACCCAAGAAGACTCGAGGCTATAATCGCTGCCAAAGGTGCTTCAACAAAGTACTGAGTAAAGGGTCTGAATACTTATGTAACTGTCATATTTCATTCTTATTTTTTGTTTAATACATTTGAAAAAATTAAATAAAAACAGTTTTTGCTTTGTCATTATGTAGTATTGTGTGTAGATTGATGAGGAATAAAAACAATTTAATACATTTTAGAATAAGGCTATAATGTAACAAAATGTGGAAAAAGTGAGGGGGTCTGATTACTTTCCGAATGCACTGTATACCCCTCTGGTGTATTGTCTGCTGCTTTGTCTGTTTCCAGCACGGGTTAATCGGAATTAACAGCTGGCGGTTGCTGCGCATGCGCTGATCATCCATACAGAGGAAATAGCCGGGGAGTAGGTAGCTGCCTGAGAACGAACGAGCGAGCGAATACCATGGGTACAGCTGGTTTCTCTTGAAACAATTATGACCGTCTTTCCGTTGTCGCTTTCTCTCAGGTATCTGTTTCCCGGTCGCTGAATGGCGCTGGTTACCGTGCAGCGCTCGCCGACCCCCAGCACCAGTTCCAGCCCCTGTGTTTCGGTAAGCCACGGTCGTTTCGACCCCCCAACCATCGAATCTCTCGCTCGTAGCTTTGGGTTGATTTCCGCTGTTTTTGCGGACTGTACATAACTGCCTTTGTACTTGTACGCATGCGTAAAATGTATATTCAATTTGGAATACAGTAGCAAATGTATCAGTCTAAATGTGATGTATTATAGCTATCTATCACTGTTGCAACAAATTTACCAAGCACAGATAATGAAACGTATGTTAAATCGTATCACATCTTTAGTATGGTTTCATGAGGAGAAATATAGGCTACATTTTGTCTGGTAGGTTTCGTCAGCTACTACTGACATCGCGACGTAACTTACACGCCGGTAAACCCAGGCTACTAGACACATCAGCGAGTGACCGTAGTCTACTGTAAAATGGGCAGGTTCGCTCACTAGAATAACTGGCCTCCCCAAGTCATCAAAAAACACTTTATCAGACCAGGAACATGGTTTGGTCACTTTCTTTGTTTCCTGGAATAAACCGTGACCCGTTTCTCGTTGGAGAAGTAACTAACTAAAGCCACATTTCCTGCTCTTCAGTATGATATAAAGCCTTGTGGTACTCGTGACGCGTATGAATGCGGGTAATTTACAAGTCTCTAGACTGTTGTGTCGTTGGCATGTAAACTAGTAGTTTATTGCCTTGACCGGTGTAGACGTATTATCTATCTATGCAAAGCAGCTGAACCGGGTTCCGGTATTTACACACCGCCTGTGTGCCTTGTGCCTCATTACAGAAGCCTGTCAGGCAATGAGGAAGCAAGAGTTCATGCTGCACATTGCTAAATAGTGCTCTGGGTTCCTGCATGGTCCAAGGGTCACTTGCATAATAGTGAGTGCTAGTAGTTGTAGGCTGCCTGAAGAACCAGATAACTATTCACTCAACATACAATGTGTCTGTCTTGGGTACAGTGTAGTATTATCTGTCAACCTTGCCAGAATATTCCAACTGTTACGCTTGTTTTTACTGAACTGCACTGGGGTCGGAACGCAATCATGGAGCTGGCACGAGATATGGGTCGAAAAAACAAACCTCAGGTGTGCCATTCCATAATTGCTGCTGTGGCTAATGCTAGCTAGCGTGAGGATGAAAATTGCAGTTTTCTGGTAAAACCAGCAGCATTTTGACTCCCGTGCAGCTCAGTATAAACAAGTGTAAAGTAGGCTCAGTATCTTCTAGCAGCTATCAATCACATTTATTTATAAAGCCCTTTTTTTACATCAGCCGATGTCACAAAATGCTATACAGAAGCCCAGCCTTAAACCCCAAACAGCAAGCAATGTAGATGTAGAAGCACGGTATAATGCCACTACTCCAACGATCAATCCCTCTCATTCTTTCTCTTCAGCTCTTGAATGCCACAAGTGGAGCAATAGTAGTGGTTCACTTCTCAGGACTACGTCCCTCATTGGGTGCTCTGCCTTTAGAAAGTACTCTTACTCTACATTTCTCACAATGTAGATAATAAGAAACTGCAGCAACCCTACTTTTTTTTTAAACAAAGGGGGAAAAATCTGCCAATTTTCTGCCTTTTTACATACACAACAAGTTATGTGTATCTCCCCTATTCTGTGTTTTCATCTAAACCAGAAGTCTGTTGGGCCGAAGTAAAATGGTAGGACTTCATTGCGATGTTATCAGATCACGATATATTGTGAGTAACACCTTGATCTCATGAGGATGCGAGATTAGTCATAACACCAGTCAATGCCACAAACTCACCAGAGTTTGAGTGTTTGTGCTCTGGTGAGTCAGTCAGTGTCAGCTTATCGGGGAAGCAGCTCTGTGTTATGGCGTAACAGTTTAGTTGCCGAAGATGCCTCAAACTAAGGTAAACCACTACCATGGTTGTTGTTGTCAGTCTGTCCTTGAACTGTCTGTTTCGACCAGTTGAGCCTGTTTGGAGTCAAAGACAGTACTGATTTGGCGGTCTGGGGGGACAGAAAGAAATACAACCTGTCATTTGCTTTTAGCTCTCTCAAAACAAGCAGTGTGAACTGAGGTTGTGTTGTTGAGTTATGTTGCAGAACGTTCCTCAACGGCATTGTGATCTTGGACATGACCGTGTCATTGACGTCTCTCTCTCTGCCTTCCCCCAGCTGAACAGGTTCTGTGAGTGAGGCCAGATGATAGCCTTGCCTTGCTTACGCTCCCCCTGCCCTCCACACAGGACCCCAGAAACAATAGCTGCTACTTCTGCAAAAGCTAATGGGGATACAAATAAATGCACATCTATCTATCCTTTGTGTAGACCCAAGAGGAGTAGCTGCTGCATCAGCGAATGGGGATCCTAATGAACAAAACCCACAACGCATACATGCGCTGTGTCCCATGGCTGGGTGGTGGTGTGTGAGGTGTCTTGTGAGATGCCCACTGGGTCTTCTCGCTCTCTAGAACCCCATGGTGAACCTGGCCAGCTCCAATACAGTGTTGCTATGACAATGAGAGCCAGACACACACACACTGCTGCTGTAATACTCCATGGAGTCAAGGGATTCCTACACTCAGTAGATCACCCTTCTCTGCCTAAGTGGTCAAAGTGGACAACGTTGAATGGCGGTGGGGATTCACCTCATCCCCTACCGTCCTATCCTGCAGATGCCTCACAACACACTACTTTTTTATTAATTTATATATTTTTAAAACAATCCAAAACATATATACAGACACACACATCTACAACATCACACCTGCCCAAACCCACCTGTTCTTACCCCTATCTCCTGCACTACTCTCCGGCCAACATGTCCTCAAATCCAACACTCTTAATATTTTAGATAATGAAGCATAGGATTTTTCCATTGTCTTAAAGATGGAGGATATTGATTGACTGTTAAGTATAAAACATTTTTTTAAAGATAATTGAGGTGAAGTTTATCATCCAACCCATCGGGTATCTCACTGCCCCGTCATATGACATGTCTTGAACTACATGCACACATTTCCATTCACCTTGAGGGTTTTGCATGTATGTAAATGTCCCGACCGGAGGAATCTGTGCTTCTCCTCTCACTTCCTGTCCAGACAAACACAAAAACCTGTCCCCATCCTGGTATCTGTCCACACTGACCAACACACACACTCCATTTTCGGTAACCAAACCCTGAACCACACTGTCTCCCCACTCTTCATGAATTTCCATTTTGAGGCTCTGGTCATAATATCTTCGCTCAGCCATATACATTAATGGTTCTCTTTTTTTCCTTTTTTTTGTTGTTGCAAAAATAGAAGCATAAAATATATACTAGTGGAGTATAATGTGTTACAGCTGTGTTAAGATGGAGGTCAGTGTTTTCCCTGTATGCATTTAGCAGAGGTGCATTGCAGTTGATAAATAATGGCCCCCACTGCATTTTTTTAAAATAAAAAATAAATGTATATATTTTGGGGAAATTATTTAAGATGGTAAAATGTTTTCCGTGTAAATTTAAGCGATTAAAACCAGATAAAGTATGTAGGAAAGATAATGGAGCTATATTTTTTTAAATAAGATCATCTTTGAGAACTAACAATCACCAAAATAAAAACTAGACAGTCAGGGAGAATGTAAACATGTTTGTGTGTGAATCTTTTTCTCTCGGACCGCGCCTTATAAACAGACTGAGGTCATTTTCCTGGAGAGGGTGAGCAAATTGAATCCAGGCTGAACGGCTCGTCTCTGCTCTAATAGGGGTAGTTAAACTGCATAGCCTGTTGCACGCAGTCATTCTCTGTGTGTGTGTGAGAGAGAGAGTTTGTCATTCTCTGGTGTGTGTGTGTGACACAGAGAGAGTTGGTCATTCTCTGGTGTGTGTGTGTGTGTGTGTGACAGGGAGAGAGTTGGTCATTCTCTGGTGTGTGTCAGTGCAAGGGTTGGATTGGTTACTTTCTAAATGTAATCAGTGAAGTAACTTTTGGATTACCCAAACTCAGTAAAGTAATCAAAAATGAATATTACCAATTGAACAACATATATTGCAGGATAAATCAATGTTAGATACATAGTTACTGGGTGTTGCATTTGACTTGATGGGTTGCACATCTAGTCTTCTAAACCCATTGCTTTCTCCTACAGATAATAATTTGATTAGGCTATATCTCCACATTAAAAACCAAAGTCTGTATAATTTCCAGTCATTCCAATTCATTAAATACCCCTTGATCTTCAAGCCTTGGAAATATAGATTAGCCCGATTGTTTAACCTGAGCATAATCTAAAAACTAATGACTTATTAGCCTACTCAATTGTAGAGATAAATCTTTTTTGTAAATACTGTAGAACTATTTGGTGAAATGTGCATTGTGGCTGCATGAACAGTCAAGTGAAATATTATTTTTTTTCCCTGAAGAGAGGTCGGGGGGGGGGCCCCCCAGATAGCATAAGAACACATCATAAGCTATGGCCAAATGTGTAGAATTGCAGGAAATTAGCTTTAACGGTAGACTTTGGGCATGAAAAACGGCCCATCTCCTATTCCTTCCTCAATTTTCAAACAGAAATGGGGTATGCCTTTGGTGGTTCATCGACGTGTTATTCTAGTCATGCGCGCCATGACCGACGTACAGAAGCTAGTGTGTTAGCTAAGCTTGCCACTTGTAGCTAGCCAGTAACTCCTCCAGTATATGTTGACGTCATTTCACAGGATTTGGGGGAGGGTGGGTTCTACTAAGTTATATGGGATTGTTTTGAGAGGTTCATACAAAGGATAATTTTGCTATTTGATGTATCAAAAAATATATACAATAATTTGATTTAAACATTTTATTTAGCTGTACTGCTATTAGCCCATAAAAACGCATTGAATAACAGATTCACTACATGGAACTGATAGACACCCCCAAAAAATCAAACGGAAGTTTGTTCCGATATATCTCAGGATATAGGACAGACACAAGAAAGATCAGGAAACATTACTAATAAAAATAATAACCCCTTATTTTTGTCACTAAAACGTTTCCATATATAATTCCATACATTTTTTTTGACTGGTACCAGGGGGCCTTCAGACAAGTCTTGTGAGGCCCGTGGGTGTCCTAGAGAAAACAACTAACATGTTCGTGTTCCCGAGAGTCTCACCTTTACACAGATTAGTGTGTAGCCCAAACTGTTCACCGCCTAAAGACAGAAGTTGTCAGATCGGCTGTACCGACTTCAGATGAGTCTCAAGACAGAGAACGCCATCGCGAGAGTCTAATCTTTCCTTACAGGGTTCATAATAGTTTGTTGGCCGAACCGTTCAAACAGTACAGAATACCAATTTTCGGGATGTCTCATGGTCTGACAAGCACCGCTCTGTCACCGCAATGCGGTGGATTGAGACGCGTCAAATGCAAAAAAAACAGATACATCTAGCTTAAACTGACATATTTTTATGGGATTTAAAAAAAATAATTATGATTAGATTTCTGTGGGGGCATGGATATTGACTCTAGGGGTTTAACAGAATCTGAACTTTTTAAAAGTGTGATTTTCACTGGACTGTTACTTTAAAACTGCAACATTTTCTCTCAGCCTCATGGCAAACTGTGTAGAGTAGCAGAAAATTAGCACGTATCCGTCCACTTATACTGTGGTTTCAAAATCCTCATCAAAATCCCCCAGAAAATGGGCATGATAAGTCAAGTCAAACTGTGTAGAATTGCAGGAAATGCATTTTTAAATGTAAAATAAAAATTTAGGGGGATAAAAACATATCTAATTGATGGGATACACAAGCTACATTCCTTGCCAAATGATGACAGTTTTATCACGAATTCTAAATGGACTGGTTGATTGAAGTAGGAAAATGTGTTCCGACAACGAGCTGCAGTTTTGGAATAATTACGTCTTGTCTATTTTCCACTTTAGGAACTGCTAGAGCCATTCAGAATTGGTTAGCTTAGGCTACAACCCCCCTTAACATAAACAGGTCCCACACTGAAAATATGCAAAAACATTTCATTTTGATAAAGGCCGAGCGTATTTTCACCAGAATCTTTTAAGCATATGCCCACAACTGCAGACCATGCCAGCCTAGGACCTCCACATCTGGCTTCTTAACCTGCAGGATTGTCTGAGACCAGACCATTGTCTGAGACCAGGCACCCAGACAGCTGATGTAACTGTGGGTTTGCACAACCAAAGATTTATGTACAAACTGTCAGAATGCGTCTCAGAGAAGCTCATCTGAATGCTCGTCGTCCTCACCAGTGTCTTGACCTGACTGCAGTTCGGCGTCGTAACCAACTTCAGTATGTAAGTGCTTACCTTCGATGGCCACTGGCACACTGGAGAAGAGTGTTCTTCAAGGATTAATCTGGGTTTCAACTGTTCCGGGCAGATGGCAGACAGCGTGTATGGTGTCCTGTGGTCGAGCAGTTTGCTGATGTCAGCGTTGTGAACAGAGTGCCCCGCGGTGGGGTTATGGTATGGGCAGGCATAAGCTACGGACAACAAACACAATTGCATTTTATTGATGGCAATTTGAATGCACAGAGATACTGTGACGAGATCCTAAGACCCATTGTCGTGCCATTTATCCGCTGCCATCACCTCATGTTTCAGCATAATGTACAGCCCCATCTCGCAAGGATCTGTACACAATTCCTGGAAGCTGAAAATATCCCAGTTCTTCCATGGCCTGCATATTCACCAGACATGTCACCCATTGAGCATGTTTGGGATGCTCTGGATCGACGTGTACGACGTTCCAGTTCCTGCCAATATCCAGCAACTTCGCACAGCAATTGAAGAGTGGGACAACATTCCAGAGGCCACAATCACAGCATAAGATGCACCTGTGTAATGCTGTTTAATCATCTTCTTGATATGCCACACCTGTAAGGTGGATGGATTACCTTGGAAAATTATAAATTCTCACTAACAGGCATGTAAACAAATTTGTGCCCCAAAAATTGAGAAATAAGCTTTTTGTATATGTGGAACATTTCTGGGATCTTTTATCTCAGTTCATGGGACCAACACTTTACATGTTGAATTTATATTTTTGTTCAGTATACTTACCAAGTTAGCCAACCCTTCCCTTCCTAAACTTAACCCTAACCCCTAGCCTAGCTAACGCATTTGGTGGGTCATCATAGTGGTCTCTGACTTGTGGTCAGACTCACTCAGGCGAAACTAACTTAAACTTGCACCTTTTTTCAATGCTTATTTCAATGTCATTAGCTAGGTTTCCATCCAATTTGCAACCAATTTTCATGCGAATTTTCTAAAAATGTACATATGGCGTGTTTTTTCACACAAGATGTTTCCATCAAACTGACTTATTGCGGATACAAATCTGTGCGTGAAGATGTATACACATAAAAATAAAGGTTCAATTTCCAGGTACCAAATGGAAAAATACAAGTTAAATGGGTTTCCATCGCATTTTCAACTCTACTGATGGTTTGGTCACATACTGTTGTGTTATAAAGCAAATGTGCCCACTCTGGTCTAGGCTGGTGTGCTCTAGCCAACTGCTCAACAGGTCACATATACAGTGCGGGTACGGCTACCGACAATGAAACTATGGATAAGAGCAATTTTATTTTTATTTGTCAAATGGTAGCCACATCGATTATGTCACCAGAATACGACCCTCAATATGTATTGGAAAGGAGCATCAAGCTCATCACGTGCACTTTCACCACCCTGTGAAGTTCATCATAATTTATTTAATATGTAGTTTAATAAACTGCATGCTTTCCTGAGTCGTAGTGGGAGGACCACACAACATATCGCGTGACTCCAAGTTTATTTCGAAATGAATATTATATCAATATTTGTGCATAAAGGCGTTTTCCACCGCAATTTCTCACATAATTAATTGTATCGACAAAAATAAATCCCACGATGTCAACAAATAAATTGTCTGTTAGCAATTTATAAAATTGTACTGGCATATTGTGTTTCCATCAGCCCGGTCATGATTTTTTTTTTTTTTATTCATCCACATGAAATGGTTGGATGGAACCCTGATTATTGAAACAGAAAGGTGTCAGAAAAATGGTGCAAACATTCTTTCTGAATTGAAAAGTTACCCTAGAAATAATCATGTATTTCTTCAAACGTATCTGTCAATCTGATTACAATATTTTTGCTGGTAAGGTAGTGGATTACAGTTATAACACTTTTTAAAAAATCAGTTAAATGGGATCCATTACTCCCCAACTGGTCAGTGTGAGAGTTGGTCATTCTCTGGACTAGCTGACCACACTGATGTTGTGTTAACCATCTGTGTGTTTCTCTCCTCAGGAGTCTGGCAGTGGGGAGGATGACCGGCGCTCTCAGCCTAGGAGGTAAGACAGACACACACCCCCTGACATCATCACTCTTGTTTGTGACACTACAAATGTCACTCTGTGCCATTGTGACATCAGAGAGAGACCATGTGCAATTGTGAAATCAGAGAAATGTGGCAGTAAGCAGGTTTTCATTGACCCAGGTTTATTCGACAAAAGCAATGTTGCAAATAAAAATCATTGAGACGTGTAATGGAAATGGAATATATAAATATATAGGATACATTTTCTAAAGATCGACAACATTTTTATCTGTTCGACGGGTGGATTTTTCTTCTGTCTAAATTGTATTGTGGCAAATGACGTTGGAAACAGTTTTTTGAATAAATTATGATTGAAGAATAATTTTGAAGGTACGCAGGGCACGTGATGTCACTGCGTAACTATAAAGCTCACTCCACAATAGGTACCGTGTTTAAAACAACTGGGACCTCGGGAAAAATAGGTCAAATCATGACATCAGTGATCTTCAGGTCAGAAAGTCAGAGTTCTAGAAAGAGGCCCGAGTTTCCGAGTCGGATGGCTGTACAAATCGATTTTTTTCTCAGTCGGAGCTTGTTTTCCCCCCCCCAGAGTTCTCAGTTCTGAATGCACTGAAGTCTGCTATTTCGGAGTTCCGAGTTTCCAGTTGTTCTGAATGCACTGAAGTCTGCTATTTCGGAGTTCTGAGCTTCCAGTTGTTCTGAATGCACTGAAGTCTGCTATTTCGGAGTTCCGAGCTTCCAGTTGTTCTGAATGCGTTTTGAATGTGTGTTTCTTTTCAACTATAAGCATTTTTCTTTGTAGGACAAGAATTGTCCTGACTTTCAAGAATGCTTAGAATTGCTTCGCCTTGCTTTTCTAGTTGGCTGGCAGGTTTCACCTTCCAATTAGTTCAGATCTACAGGAGTGCAAGTCTCACCATGGCACGGACCATGGCGATACGATGGCACATGATTCATTATTAGAATATGGCAAATATTAGCCAATTATTGCATTCTATCTATGCTGGCTTTCGCGGACTACCTGAGACATGAAACCGATAGGTGGGAGGGAAATGTATTAATGCACAGTTTGCCTAAAGGGGAAGTGGAAACACTTCAACCACAACATTTTCATTCAACAAAATTATTTTTTAGGTGTGATGTCATTATGTCCAGCTGTTTTCATCGACACAAGATAGTTCAATGGAAACGCACCCTAGCAGGCAATTGTCACATGTATTTTCTATGCAAACTTTCTAAATCGACAAATCACTGGACAAGTTAATGGAAACATAGCTGGTGACCTCAAGCAGCACCCGTGTCAGCGTTCTGTCCTTTGTGATTGAGACTCCATAAAGAACTCCTGTGCTAAAGAACTGTCCTGTGTGATTGTAACATCACAATGCGGTTCTCCCTTTGTTGCCTAGACCAGTGAGTGTCTGAGCTGTGGAGTCGTTGTAGATCAGGTTTGTCTTGTCTCTGTCCACCACAGACTCCAGCTCTCAGGTAACATTGCCTTCTGCTCCTGTGTTCCTCTGTGTGTTTACAAAACAAAGTCGGTACTAGGGCTTCATCTCTTCCCAATGCTTTATTTGTCCCATTTTTTTGTCAGAAAGGCTGTCAATATTGCCACTGCAGTTCTCTGACTGTCAACTAGAGAGCAGTGTAGCTTGTCAGAGTCTGTCAGGATGTGGGCCAAAATAATTAGAACAGAACATGGATCACAGGCCAGTTTGGTGTTTCTGTTATCGCACTGAGAGAGCTGTCAGTGTTTGTGCAGCTGGGAGTGAAATCAATATTCACAAGGAGCAGCAACGTGTGTGTGTGCGCGTGTGCGTACACTTTTGAATTGTGTGTGCCTTCTCATTAAAAGAGGATACAAATCACTTTAGAAAAATATATTTTTTTATGTTATCTATTCAACAAAAAAACATGGAAGCAGCTCACACAGCACGCTGAAGAAGGCTGTAAAGCCGAAACGTCTGTGTACGCTATCCCTGATGCAGTGAAAATAATTAAAAACATTGAGTAATGAAGTAAGCTTTATACAACATCCTTTTTGAGTGTGGACCCATCACACCCCTTTGTTTGAGCAGCTCACACTATGGAAAGTATTTTATCAACACACACACATGCTGCTGTTTTCAGCCACTCCAGATTTAACCTTTTCAGGCGAACTCTTCGAGTGGATCCTATTTCCAGATGCTGCCTGCCTGGGGTTGTTTGTGCGTCCTGGTGTGCTGCTAAGTGCAAATGGTGTAGCGTTTTAACGGGACGAACATGGGTCGTCATAATACCCTTTACACTGTCAGATGGACCTGTGTGTGTCAATATACTGTACCTGGACTAGATGGGCCTAGTTTTGTGTGTGTGTGTTTCTGAGGGTAATCTACTACACTGTGAGAAACACATTGTTTGTGGTCATGTTCAGGAGTGTGTGCATGCATGTGTAGAGCGGGGGGGGGGGGGGGGTTGTATTCATCAGATTGATGTCTTGTGTCTCGACATGTACCTCCTTGACCACTGTTCCAAACATGCTGGCGTAGGTCAACTGGTGTTTTCTCTCCGTTGTTCTATGGAAGGAGCACAGAAGTCGCCAAAACAACATCCAAGGTCTTTTAAAAGCAAATTTGAAGCAAAGTTGTTTTAGTTTGGGACGCAGCAACAGAGGTAAACAGCTGTCCCGCCCCAGCATCTATAATGGAAAGGGATACACTGCTCTGTGTATTGACTGAGTCAGTAGCGGTTGGACATTGTCAACAGGGGGACGTCACTTTTATATTGTTCACTGTAAAAGTCCCCTGGCACAAGTACAGTATTAACGGCTGGCTGGCTGTGTCTGTCTTTGCAAAGTCATAAATTACTGATTTTTATCAAGTCTAATGACACAGCGGTCAGGTGATTGGCCGCCTCAGGCTTGCACAGGTTGTGATTGGCTATGTCAGTTGCGAGGTGTGACTTTCATCAGATACCTTTTATTGTTCTCGATAGATTACGTGCATCCTGCATGCATACAGCATACGTTGTATTGAACCCAGGTTGCCAATGTGACTTGGACTGTACTAGCCCTCTGAGCTAAAGCCACCTCCTCTACACATGTACATACGTTTTATTTGCTCAGATAAAACGACAAACCTCTGCTCTGTATGCAAGGCCCTTCAACAGAAATAGGTTACTGAACAAATGAATCAAACCCTGATATTTACATTTACATTTAAGTCATTTAGCAGACGCTCTTATCCAGAGCGACTTACAAATTGGAAAGTTCATACATATTCATCCTGGTCCCCCCGTGGGGAATGAACCCACAACCCTGGCGTTGCAAGCGCCATGCTCTACCAACTGAGCCACACGGGATATGAGCTGTTTCCAGAGAGGAAATCAACCAGGAACTGCTTTCACAGTTTTACTGCACCTTCTTGCATCAGACTTTGGGTTGGTGGACTTCCCTGTTTATCTGACCACAGTGATAGTTAAGTCAGTGTTCCTAGTGTTAATCACTACCTAAGAACCTGATTAGTCACACAAGCACATGTTTGTTTTAATATCCTTGTGGGTCTAAACAATTGTTTCCCATTTTTTTTTTTTATCATAGTTTCCCTAAGCCTTACCCCTAATTCTAACCCTAAACATTAACCCCTAAGCCTTGAATTGCCTTTTTCCTTGTGGGGACCTGTGAAATGTCCCCATTTGTCTAAATGTTCCTTGTTTTACTATCATTGTCAGGACGTCTGGTCCCTACAAGGATAGTAAAACCAAAAAAACACATATACACACTTGGGTATACATATTGGGTTTCCCAATATAGATTGGGAAAGCGTCCGTGTGTTTGGACAATTTAATAGACACTGCAGTAAAAAAAACCTAATAAAAACATCTGTCTCGTCCAGGACCGGAGTCTACGCAGACCGGTGCACCGTAGCCAATCAGAGCTACATTAGGCCTTTATGCAAACAAGCCATTTGCTACACAGGCCTGCCATCATTCACTTTGAACTGGACTGTGTGTTTTACAAACAGTTGCAACAGCGTGACTTTAGATCATTAGAATGCATTCACCAAAAGCCACAAAATACACCTGAATGGATTTCTAAAAATATGTCAATACCGCGGGAGTCCCTTTACATTTGGGAACTTTACAGTCCTATTGATCAAACAACCATGAAAGGTAGGCTCTCTCTCCATTATGCACAGTACCAGTCAAAAGTTTGGACACACCTACTCATTCTAGGGATTTTCTTTATTTTTACTATTTTCTACATTTTATAGAATAATAGTGAAGACATCAAAACTATAAAATAACACATGGAATCATGTAGTAACCAAAAAAGTGTTAAACAAATCAAAATATTTTATATTTGAGATTCTTCAAAGTAACCACCCTTTGCCCTGACAGCTTTGCACATGCTTGGCATTCTCCCAACCAGCTTCATGAGGTAGTCACCTGGAATGCATTTCATTTAACAGGTGTACCTTGTTAAAAGTACATTTTTGGAATTTCTTTATTTCTTAATGCGTTTGAGCCAATCAGTTGTGTTCTGACAAGGTAGGGGTGGTATACAGAAGATAGCCCTATTTGGTAAAAGACCAAGTCCATATTATGGCAAGAACAGCTCAAATAAGCAAAGAGAAATGACAGTCCATCATTACTTTAAGACATGAAGGTCAGTCAATCCTGAAAATGTCAAGAACTTTGAAGGTTTCTTCAAGTGCAGTCGCAAAAACCATCAAGTGCTATGATAAAACTGGCTCTCATGAGGACCGCCACAGGAAAGCAAGACCCAGAGTTACCTCTGCTTTAGATAAGTTCATTAGTTCCCAGCCTCAGAAATTGCAGCCCAAAAAAATGCTTCCGAGTTTGGGTAACAGACACTTCTCAACATCAACTGTTCAGAGGAGACTGTGTGAATCAGGCCTTCATGGTCAAAATGCTGCAAAAAAAACACTACTAAAGGACACCAATAAGAAGAGACTTGCTTGGACCAAGAAACACGAGCAATGGACATTAGACCGGTGGAAATCTGTCCTTTGGTCTGGAGTCCAAATTTGAGACTTATGGTTCCAACCGCCGTGTCTTTGTGAGACACAGAGTAGGTGAACGGATGATCTTCGCATGTGTGGTTCCCACAGTGAAGCATGGAGGAGGTGTGATGGTGTGTTTTGCTGGTGACACTGTCTGATTTTATTTAGAATTCAAGGCACACTTAACCAGCATGGCTCCCACAGCATTCTGCAGCGATACACCATCCCATCTGGTTTGCACCATCATTTGTTTTTCAACAGGACAATGACCCAACACACCTCCAGGCTGTGTAAGGGCTATTTGACCAAGGAGAGTGATGGAGTGCTGCATCAGCCTGGCCTCCACAATCACCTGACCTCAACCCAATTGAGATGGTTTGGGATGAGTTGGACCGCGGAGTGAAGGAAAAGCAGCCAACAAGACTGTTGGAAAAGCATTCCAAGTAAAGCTGTCATCAAGGGAAAGGGTGGCTCCTTAGAGTCTCAAATATAAAATCTATTTTGATAACACTTTTTTTGGTTACTACATGATTCCATATGTGTTATTTCATAGTTTCAATGTCTTCAATATTATTCTACAATGTAGATAATAGTAAAAATAAAGAAACCCTTGAATGAGTAGGTGTGTCAATACTTTTTACGGATACTGTACATCAACAACTAATGCTAGCCAGAGCAAGATGAGCTAAAATATAATGAAGGAACATTAGATAAACCCTATCAACTTTTTCAGCTAGTTGGCCATCAAAATTGCAATGATAAACGATGGGGAGTTGTAGCCTTCTCGTCCTTCTGCAGCTTGTCTTCCTGGCTAAGGTTGGCTAGCTTGCTAGCTAGCTACTTCCAGACACAAATAAGAGCAACTCACTCTGACCAATTTTACTTGCCCTAGCAGAGCGGGTTAGCTAGGCTGTTTACATGTTATCTAGGGCGTTCGTGACTATTGTTTTGCCTACGTTTTCTGACAGCGGTCATATTCAGCAGGTGTTGCGTAAATTCATCAGTTATTCTGCGCTGTGGCACACTCAGAGAAGTGCTCTGAAGTCGGAGTAGATAGCCAGAGTGAATTTGCTAACACAAGATATATGCTAACTGTATAACAGTCGTTCAAGTTCTTGTTAGCTAACCAAATGACACCTGCATCTCTAGCTGTGTATAGTTACCGAAAACAATACGAGGGGAAAAGTCAGTCACTCAACTCCTCCTCCAATGACATGACATCCTCCTAGCTAGCTATCTAGCCTACGGTAAGCCCTGTGTTTTTAACTTGCTACATAAATAGATACGCTAGCCTATTAGCCACGTTATGACTGACCTGTGATAATAGCCTTCGCTAGTTTGATTGTATTGACATTCCCAGCCTTAGTTACGTTTGTCCGTTTTTGTCCAAAATATTGAGTCATTGAAACAGTGCATCTGTGATTTCCAACCTGATAGCAATATTTTTTGGACTACCAAGAAATGTATTGGTGAATTATATGAATCATGTATTGAACTGAATCATCTATTCTGCCAACAATGTCTTAGTGTACATCATGGAATATAACCTATTTTTAAATACTCTTATAAAGTTGTTTTTGTAGCATAAACTGGGAATTTCATATTTTTGACTGATATTATGATCGTCTGTTTCATATCTGCAAAGTAGTTAATGCTGTCTATTCCACTTTAATGTCAGATAGCAGCAGCCAGGTGTAACCTTGCAGGTCAGTGAACAGTAGCAGTACAGTGATGTTGGGGGAGCAAAACGCACACTCACTCTAGTCCATGGGGTATTCAACTCTTCTCCTACGAAGTCTGGCTGGTTTTCTGGCCTACTTGATAATTAATTGCACCAACCTGGTGTCTCAGGTCTAAATCAGTCCCTGATTAGAACAATGAAAACATTTGGTGGAACTGGCTTGGGTGTCCAAAGTTGTTTCAGGGATCTAGTCCATGTAGTGTGCCCCACTGCATACAGTAAGATGACTACTCAGACACCGATAGGCTAAACTCTGAGAGACACACACACACACAGAGTATACCAAACATTAGGAACACCTTCCCTATATGGAGTTGCACCCTCTTTTGCCCTCAGAACAGACTCAATTCGTCAGGGGGATGGACTCTACAAGGTGTCGAAAGCGTTCCACAGGGATACTGGCCCATGTTGACTCCAATGCTTCCCACAGTTGTCAAATTGTCTGGATGTCCTTTGGTAATGGAAAGAGCAGGTGTTCTTCATGTTTTGTATACTCGGTGTATATTTATTGTCATTTGGCACCAATCCAGTCAGGTATTGAAGGTTATCTAAATAATGTACTAGCAGGAAGTCAATCAGATTATTAACGCACAAATCAATTAGTAAACCCCATCCAGCCTCAAAGGATTAGAGTATGTGTGTGTATATATTTTTGTGAGTCTGGTGTGAGTGTTTTTACATGTGGCTGTAGGGTCACCATGGTGACAAGTGTGTGTGGACACAGACCCAGTGACATGGCTGGTCCGACAGAGTGTCTGGTGTTTTTACATGTGGCTGTAGGGTCACCATGGTGACAAGTGTGTGTGGACACAGACCCAATGACATGGCTGGTCTGACAGAGTGTCTGGTGTTTTTACATGTGGCTGTAGGGTCACCATGGTGACAAGTGTGTGTGGACACAGACCCAGTGACATGGCTGGTCCGACAGAGTGTCTGGTGTTTTTGTCCGGCATCCTCTGTCTCATTGTAAAGTTTCAATTTCAGTGGTCCAACCAGAGAGGTAGATGAGCTACGGCAAGGTTTCCCAAACTCGGTCCTGGGGTGCACATTTTGGGTTTTGCCCTTGTGCTACACAGCTGATTCAAATCAACTAATCATCAAGCTTTGATTTGAATTAGTTGTGTAGTGCTGGGGCAAAAACCAAAAACGTGCACCCCTTCGGGTTCCCGAGGACCGAGTTTGGGAAACGCTGAGCTAGGGAGAAAGAGGAACATTCCCACACACACATTGATGTGTGTATACACACACACACACACACACACACACACACACACACACACACACACACACACACTGAACCTTTTCCTGCTTTCCCACTCACAGTGCTGCAAACATGAGCTCAGCTCCCTAGTGAACAAGGTTTCCGCAAGCACAGCGATATCCTCCGTGTGTGTGTATGTGTTAGAGACAGATCAATCGTTCCATCTCTATCTGAACAGAGGAAAGACAAGCATGACAGAAAGAGAGAGAAGACATGTAGTGGGTGATATGAGGGAGAAAATAATGTGGTAAGTGTGGGAGGGGCAGGAGGGTGATAATTGGGTCATGAGTGTTCCTCTTCCAATCAGTTAACAGTAGAGAATGAAAGGGTTCTCTGTCGTCAGCTGTAGTATCCAGGCTTTAACAGCTCTGAATATTATACTATTAGCTTATTGGACCCAATCATCATTATATATAACCACATAACCTTATCTATCCTATTCTATACATCCGCTATATGTTAGGATTAAATGTGTCTGATTTGAAATTAAATTGATAGATTGCATGTGATCATGGAAGGATTCAATCTCGTGTGTGTGTAGCCCATCAGGTTAATCAAGGGCACTACAGCAGCATCGCTGCACACTGCTGAGCCATAATCAATCTAACCACTACACCTCACTTCCTCTATACCACAAGTAGACGGTCGAGGATAACACACACAAACATTCAGCCAGACCCGAGAATATACACACAATTAGAAAACATCATACACAGACTCACACAATGTGGTAGGATTAGGATGCTACTTGTTGTCATTTGAAAGCTGAGAATATGTACATGTTTGTTGGTTTAAACCTGTATTTTCCACAACATGAAATGTAGGTGTAGGCCACCTAATACATTGACATCAACATGCTTGCTTCACTACCAGATAAACAACCCCGGCTAGGACCTGGCTCATGTTCTCCTCGTGTTATCTGGTTGCTGTTGGATTTCCCAATCTTTGTTCCGTGTTTTGTTTTCGTCGCGTTCTTACTGGAAGGAAGCTGAAAACAGCGGTGTCGTGTGTCGCTGCCGCTAGGCAGAAGGCGACCTATTTGGCGCAGTTCTAGGATCAGCTTTCCTCCACATCCTGTAACAATAACGATCATTGGGGAGAACCACCAACGCCGATCTAAGATCAGTGTTTATGGCTTCAGCCCTACACATTCTATCCCTGCGGAGCCCGGATTGAAGCACATGTGCGCAGTCTCCTCCCTTTCTCCCGGGTAGTAGTATTTACCGCAGCCCAACTGCGGGTTGGGAACATTCAGGATGTCATCATCTGAACAGAATACAGCTCACAGGGATCAGTCTCTCCAGCCTCTTGATCCAGTCAAGCGTTTATTTGGCACCGATAATGAAGTGAATCTGGAGAGCGAATTGTGAAACGTTGAACTTCTGTTTTTAGCGTTTTTATATTGATTTTACTTGTTTACATTTTTATTATATTAGTGTTATTACATATGTTGACTTTGGACTAAACAGAGCGGTCTCGCGTTGTTTGGTGTGCTAGTGATTTGGTGCTCCTGCTCGAACTGTGTATCTGGATGAAATAAGAGTTTGCGGTTCTAAAACTAGACATCAGTGGCGTGCTTTTCGGTGTGTCCCCGATCGTGGTCAGTACTGTACAGCGGTTCATGGTCACCCGTACGTAACCAATCACATGGCCGCTCTGGAGTGAAGCCTCGACACAGCACCACAGGTCGACCCACTCCCGTCCTCCACATCGCAGCGATGCCTCCCGGTGTTGTAGCCCCGTCTCCACGGAGCTCTCCGGCCCGGTGCTTCTACGCCTTGACACCGTACTTCATAGAGGACTCTGTCATCTGCCAGAGCAAGATTGATCAGCTGTAAGTTTGCAGTTAGGGGCTCCAGTTGAGCCCCTGCTCCCATCTCTACCTTCATATACCCCAATCAGTTTGCAGCGAAGCAGACAAATCAAATGCTGCGTTTACATTTAGCTACAGAGTTTTTATTTGGCCGTTATTTAATCAGGAAGGGCTCATTTGAGATTTTAAATATTTTTCAAGAGCGTCTTGGCCAAGATAGGCAGCACCATGTCATTACACAATTACAGACAGACATGAAAACTACAAGTAATCTAGTAAAAAAAACATAATTCACAAGAGTATAACAAAATCATAAAACAGCAAATTAAAAACATTGGCAGGTCAGGGAATCAGCCTCAAAATCCTTCATCAATGATTTAAAAACACCAATCGGGACAAGTATTCCAGTTTAAACGTATTTTGTTAGGCGTTCCAAGCCGATGGCGCAGAGTACATAAGCCCTTTTACCAAATTCAGTTCGGACATTTGGAACAGTTAGCAGGATAAAGTCCTGCGAACAAAGAGAGTACCCACCACATTTCTGAAAAATAACAATGTCCAAATAAAATGGTAGTAAACCCCAAAATGGCTTTGTAAATAAAAGTATACCAGTGACTGAGACTACGATTGAATACAGAAGGCCAGCCAACCCTGGTATATAAAGTGCAGTGGTGCGTAAGGGTTTTGCAGTTTAAAATATATCTCAATGCTCCATGGTAAAGGGTGTCAATTGATCTCAAGCACTGAGCGGAAGCATTCATATATTAAATATCCCCATAGTCTAGTATAGGCATACATGTAAGTTGTTGAATATGCAATTTAAAAGAGGCCGTCATCAATTAAAATTCCAAGATATTTATGAGGTTATTGTCTCAATCTCATTGCCCTGACAGGTGGTGAAAGGTTCAGAGGTCTATTTCTTGCTTTAGAAAACACCATTTAGTTTTGTCAGTTTTGAGGATAAGCTTCAATTGACACAAGGTATGTTGAGTATAAAAAGCTTTAGTGAGAGACGAGGCACAACAAACACTATCATCAGTATAAAAGTTGAGCAATATGCACATTTGTCTAAATGATTTATATAAATAGTGAATAAGAGGGGACCAAGTACAGAGCCCTGGGGCACACCATTAGACAGACCATTTTAAGACATGAGCCCATCAAATTGAGTGCACTATCAGACAGATAGTTAGCAAACCATGAAACTGCATCCTCCGAAAGACCTACGCTCGACGATCTCTGCCTCAGTATAGCATGATCAACTGTATCAAAAGCCTTAGAGATCAATAAAAGTGAGAGACAGTGCTGTTTTTTGTCAAGGGCTTCAGTGATATCATTTAAAACCTTTATGGCTGTTGTAATTGTGCTCTGCTTCTTCCTGAAGCCCGATTGGTGCATTGATAAAATGGAGTTAGTTTATAAAACTAGTTTAGCTGTTCACTCACAAGGGTTTCAAGTATTTTCACCAGGGGTGACAACTTTGAGATTGGCCTATAATTATTTAAGAGTTGGATCTCCCCCCTTTTAAAAGTGGTAGGACAAATGCTGATTTCCAGATCTTGGGAATTTCATTACATTCCAGGGTTAGATTGAACAGATATGTAAGTGGTTCAGCTATGAAATCAGCTGCCAGTTTTACAAAGCAGGGATCCAGAAGATCAGGACCTGCAGGCTTTCTCTGATCTAATGATTTCAGGGCTTTATGTACCACCTGCACTGAGAATGGCAAAAAGCTAAAAGTTTGACCAGCTCTCACTGGTTCATCCATACAGGGTTGTACAGAGACGGAGGATACTGAATCAAACAGCCTACCAGATGATACAAAGTGCTCATTGAAACAATTCAGCATTTCAGTTGTCATATACAGCAACAGTCCTTCAATATACGTGACGGTAATTTCATTAACATTACTGTTACCAGAGAGACTTAATAGCCTTTCAAAACTTTCTAGGGTCATTCAGGTTATCAGTGGTAACAGACATAAAATATTCAGACTTGGCCTCCCTGAGAAGAAAATAACACTTGTTTCGTAGCTGCCTAAAAATAAGCCAATCCGCATCAGAACATGATTTCCTTGTTTTAGCCCAGGCTAGATTACAATATACGTGACGGTAATTTCATTAACATTACTGTTACCAGAGAGACTTAATAGCCTTTCAAAACTTTCTAGGGTCATTCAGGTTATCAGTGGTAACAGACATAAAATATTCAGACTTGGCCTCCCTGAGAAGAAAATAACACTTGTTTCGTAGCTGCCTAAAAATAAGCCAATCCGCATCAGAACATGATTTCCTTGTTTTAGCCCAGGCTAGATTACGTTTGTGAATAATACAAGACAGCTCAGAAGAAAACCATGGATTATCCCGCCCTTTAACCTTGAACCTGCGGAATGGGGCATGTTTGTTCACTATTTGGGAAAAAAACCCATCATGAAATATTTTCCAGGCAGTTTCCACATCAGGAATCAGCTCGATCTTGCTCCAGTCAAAATAAAACAAATCATGAAAGAAAGCCTGCTCATTAAAATACAGCCTGGATTTGAACCAGGGTGTCTGTAAAATATATATATTTTTAAATATTTGAATTTATACTATGTTCCATTATTAAAAACGCACCACCTGCAACCAACATTTTTTGGTAAAATTCATTATCTGGGCCTCTAGCACTGAGATGCAGTGCCTTAGACCACTGCGCCACTCAGGAGCCCAGATAATGAATTTTACCAAAAAATGTTGGTGTCCATTACTTACTGGGAGTTACAGGTTAAGTTGTGTTTGGTGTAGGACAGAGAATTTTCGACGAATCTTAACTTGACGATATCATCTTGGTATATTCTAAGATGCTTTATTGGATTGGGAAACATACAGTACCAGTCAGAAGTTTGGACACACCTACTCAAGGGTTTTTCTTTATTTTTGCTATAGAATAATAGTGAAGACATCAAAACTATGAAATAAAACATATGGAATCATGTAGTAAGCAAAAAAGGTACTTAATTGTTTCCCAGAAATGATTTGATATTGCGATTTAAACGAGTCCATTTGATCTTTAAGTTGCAGTGCATTTATGTAAAAATGAACTGGGTAATAGTATTCAGTTGAGAAATGGATAATTGGTGGAGTACTGTGGATACCAATATCCTTGTGAGCCTCCCCCAGGCCCATGTTGCCCAGGGTTAAGAACATACATTGTAGATGAGTAATATCACTTTTCTTTGTTTTACACACTTTAAACGTATTCCACGGATCCGTTGGCCAAAAGTCGTTTAATCATTCAAATGACTTTTAATAAATACTTGCTGTAATAAAATGTAAAACACTTTCATATGTTTCCTTAAGTGCAGCTACATGGCCTTCTGGGTTAGTTAGACCGATGGGTAAGTTTAAGCCCATAGAAATATTACTTTATACAACATTAGGCACAAACCCATATTAGATAAAGGCCAAAGCCATAAGCTAGTGACTCTGCAGTAGAGAGAGAGTGAATGAAGCACTGTGGAGGAGGGTCGGGTTTAAAGATGGCCGTGCAGAGGTTTCACACACACTGTTTTCTTGACCTCCTGTGTTTTTAAGCTCCTCTCTCTCCCCCTCGTTCGTTAGTTTATGAGCATGTCCAGTACAGTTAAGCCACCACAAAATTGGAACCAGCTGTGTGTTTGAAAGCACATTTCCGTGTGTGTCTTTGTGTGTAATCTATCTCCCTGTGTGTGTCCATGTTATGGAGGATGGTGTGTTGTCATGATGAAAGAAAACATTAGTATTGCTCAGGTTTAAAACCCATAGATTCAGAGTATGAAAAAGTGTATTTTCTCCAGAAACTGTGTGTTGTAACGTGTGGCAGAGAACATGGCAGAGGTATTTAGTGGCATGTGTGTTCCGTGTTCTGAAAGCTCAGTTTGCACTGCTTCAAACCCATACTGTATCTCAGTTTCCCACACTGTATTCTACTGCAGACCAGTACTGTACCTACAGTACTGTATTCTACTGCAGACCAGTACTGTACCTTCAGTACTGTATTCTACTGCAGACTAGTACTGTACCTTCAGTACTGTATTCTACTGCAGACCAGTACGGTACCTTCAGTACTGTATTCTACTGCAGACCAGTACTGTACCTTCAGTACTGTATTCTACTGCAGACCAGTACTGTACCTTCAGTACTGTATTCTACTGCAGACCAGTACTGTACCTTCAGTACTGTATTCTACTGCAGACCAGTACTGTACCTTCAGTACTGTATTCTACTGCAGACCAGTACTGTACCTTCAGTACTGTATTCTACTGCAGACCAGTACTGTACCTTCAGTACTGTATTCTACTGCAGACCAGTACTGTACCTTCAGTACTGTATTCTGCTGCAGACCAGTACTGTACCTTCAGTACTGTATTCTGCTGCAGACCAGTACTGTACCTTCAGTACTGTATTCTGCTGCAGACTAGTACTGTACCTACGGTATTCTGCTGCAGACCAGTACTGTACCTTCAGTACTGTATTCTACTGCAGACCAGTACTGTACCTTCAGTACTGTATTCTACTGCAGACCAGTACTGTACCTACGGTATTCTGCTGCCGACTAGTACTGTACCTACGGTATTCTGCTGCAGACCAGTACTGTACCTTCAGTACTGTATTCTACTGCAGACCAGTACTGTACCTTCAGTACTGTATTCTACTGCAGACCAGTACTGTACCTTCAGTACTGTATTCTACTGCAGACTAGTACTGTACCTACGGTATTCTGCTGCAGACCAGTACTGTACCTACGGTATTCTGCTGCAGACCAGTACTGTACCTACGGTATTCTGCTGCCGACTAGTACTGTACCTACGGTATTCTGCTGCCGACTAGTACTGTACCTACGGTATTCTGCTGCCGACTAGTACTGTACCTACGGTATTCTGCTGCCGACCAGTACTGTACCTACGGTATTCTGCTGCCGACCAGTACCGGTATTCTGCTGCCGACCAGTACCGGTATTCTGCTGCCGACCAGTACCGGTATTCTGCTGCCGACCAGTACATGAATGCCTTTAGAACTGAGGTCAGTTTCAGCCTGCAGGATAAAACTGCTGTTCTCAGCAGAAGACATGGAAGCCCACCGCAAGTAGACAGTTGGGAGTACAGTAGATTACTGTACAGTAGGAGGCTTGTCCCAAATGGCACCCTATTCCCTACATGGTGCACTACTTTGGTCCAAAGCCCTATGGGACCTGGTCAACAATAGTGCACTACACAGTCAGCAGGTTACCATTGGGACACAGTCAGTGAGTAGGCCTAGTCCTCTGTACTGTTAAGTCATCTTTCTGATTACTGTAGGTATTCAGTGATGGCCTGTCTACCACATCGCTCCGGCCAAATACCACACCCACTAGCGTTTCTTCCCTGGAGCGATCTGTAGAGCAGCGGAATTCAATTCGGGAATGAGTCGTTGTGCAAATTCAGTGATACAGATGAGATACATTTACAACCATGTTAAAGTTGCACTATGCAGAAATCGCTCTGCCATTTCCTGGTTGCAAAAGTGTTAATAGTTCGCCTAGTTTCAGTTTGTCAAAACAAGCAAGTTTAGTGCAGATAATCATTGTACCATCTAAACCACTGTAAAATATATTTTCCATAACCAAAAATATAGTATTTTCAGCTGTTTGAAGCTGGTGTACACAACCGAAAGTAAAACACGCAAAAACTAAACTTAAGAACAGGAAGCATATAAATGGTGCACATAGAAAAGAATTACCACTTAGAATTGTTTTCAATGAGAATGACAGATCTATAACTCATATTTCTGTGAGAATTTGGTCTGGTCACCACCAAAACAAGTTTCATATTGCAGCTTTAAATTGAGATATGTTAGCTAGGCTCATTTGTCAGGCTCAAGTGCTCAAGGTGTTTGTGTGGAGTTGTAATTTTAGATGGGATGGGTGGGTCGGGAGCTCCACCTGGCTTTGCTGTTTTGGTAGTAGTTTAGTCTGACACCAAGGAGGTCCATTGCTGTTTTGGTAGTAGTTTAGTCTGACACCAAGGAGGTCCATTGCTGTTTTGGTAGTAGTTTAGTTTGACACCAAGGAGGTCCATTGCTGTTTTGGTAGTAGTTTAGTTTGACACCAAGGAGGTCCATTGCTGTTTTGGTAGTAGTTTAGTCTGACACCAAGGAGGTCCATTGCTGTTTTGGTAGTAGTTTAGTCTGACACCAAGGAGGTCCATTGCTGTTTTGGTAGTAGTTTAGTTTGACACCAAGGAGGTCCATTGCTGTTTTGGTAGTAGTTTAGTTTGACACCAAGGAGGTCCATTGCTGTTTTGGTAGTAGTTTAGTCTGACACCAAGGAGGTCCATTGCTGTTTTGGTAGTAGTTTAGTCTGACACCAAGGAGGTCCATTGCTGTTTTGGTAGTAGTTTAGTTTGACACCAAGGAGGTCCATTGCTGTTTTGGTAGTAGTTTAGTTTGACACCAAGGAGGTCCATTGCTGTTTTGGTAGTAGTTTAGTTTGACACCAAGGAGGTCCATTGCTGTTTTGGTAGTAGTTTAGTCTGACACCAAGGAGGTCCATTGCTGTTTTGGTAGTAGTTTAGTTTGACACCAAGGAGGTCCATTGCTGTTTTGGTAGTAGTTTAGTCTGACACCAAGGAGGTCCATTGCTGTTTTGGTAGTAGTTTAGTCTGACACCAAGGAGGTCCATTGCTGTTTTGGTAGTAGTTTAGTTTGACACCAAGGAGGTCCATTGCTGTTTTGGTAGTAGTTTAGTTTGACACCAAGGAGGTCCATTGCTGTTTTGGTAGTAGTTTAGTTTGACACCAAGGAGGTCCATTGCTGTTTTGGTAGTAGTTTAGTCTGACACCAAGGAGGTCCATTGCTGTTTTGGTAGTAGTTTAGTTTGACACCAAGGAGGTCCATTGCATGAGTGCACACACACACGTTAGTTTTACTATCCTTGTAGGGACAAAACAATTTGATCCCCATTCAAAATCCTATTTTCCTTAACCTAACTCCTAACCCTAATTGTAAGCCTAAAAGTATTTTTCCACACTTGTCAAAATGTTCCTTGTTTTACTATCCTTGTGAGGACTTCTGGTAGCGTTTAAGAGAACATCGCCCCTTAGCCTGTAGCGTTTCAAGAGAACATCGCCCCTTAGCCTGTAGCGTTTCAAGAGAACATCGCCCCTTAGCCTGTAGCGTTTCAAGAGAACATCGCCCCTTAGCCTGTAGCGTTTCAAGAGAACATCGCCCCTTAGCCTGTAGCGTTTCAAGAGAACATCGCCCTTAGCCTGTAGCGTTTCAAGAGAACATCGCCCCTTAGCCTGTAGCGTTTCAAGAGAACATCGCCCCTTAGCCTGTAGCGTTTCAAGAGAACATCGCCCTTAGCCTGTAGCGTTTAAGAGAACATCGCCCCTTAGCCTGTAGCGTTTCAAGAGAACATCGCCCCTTAGCCTGTAGCGTTTCAAGAGAACATCGCCCCTTAGCCTGTAGCGTTTCAAGAGAACATCGCCCCTTAGCCTGTAGCGTTTCAAGAGAACATCGCCCCTTAGCCTGTAGCGTTTCAAGAGAACATCGCCCCTTAGCCTGTAGCGTTTCAAGAGAACATCGCCCCTTAGCCTGTAGCGTTTCAAGAGAACATCGCCCCTTAGCCTGTAGCGTTTCAAGAGAACATCGCCCCTTAGCCTGTAGCGTTTCAAGAGAACATCGCCCCTTAGCCTGTAGCGTTTCAAGAGAACATCGCCCCTTAGCCTGTAGCGTTTCAAGAGAACATCGCCCCTTAGCCTGTAGCGTTTCAAGAGAACATCGCCCCTTAGCCTGTAGCGTTTCAAGAGAACATCGCCCCTTAGCCTGTAGCGTTTCAAGAGAACATCGCCCCTTAGCCTGTAGCGTTTCAGAGAACATCGCCCCTTAGCCTGTAGCGTTTAAGAGAACATCGCCCCTTAGCCTGTAGCGTTTCAAGAGAACATCGCCCCTTAGCCTGTAGCGTTTCAAGAGAACATCGCCCCTTAGCCTGTAGCGTTTCAAGAGAACATCGCCCCTTAGCCTGTAGCGTTTCAAGAGAACATCGCCCCTTAGCCTGTAGCGTTTCAAGAGAACATCGCCCCTTAGCCTGTAGCGTTTCAAGAGAACATCGCCCCTTAGCCTGTAGCGTTTCAAGAGAACATCGCCCCTTAGCCTGTAGCGTTTGAGAAAACAACATCGCCCCTTAGCCTGTAGCGTTTGAGAAAACAACATCGCCCCTTAGCCTGTAGCGTTTGAGAAAACAACATCGCCCCTTAGCCTGTAGCGTTTGAGAAAACAACATCGCCCCTTAGCCTGTAGCGTTTGAGAAAACAACATCGCCCCTTAGCCTGTAGCGTTTGAGAAAGCAACATCGCCCCTTAGCCTGTAGCGTTTGAGAAAGCAACATCGCCCCTTAGCCTGTAGCGTTTGAGAAAGCAACATCGCCCCTTAGCCTGTAGCGTTTGAGAAAGCAACATCGCCCCTTAGCCTGTAGCGTTTGAGAAAGCAACATCGCCCCTTAGCCTGTAGCGTTTGAGAAAGCAACATCGCCCCTTAGCCTGTAGCGTTTGAGAAAGCAACATCGCCCCTTAGCCTGTAGCGTTTGAGAAAGCAACATCGCCCCTTAGCCTGTAGCGTTTGAGAAAAACAGCGCCCCTATAGCCTGTAGCCGTTTAGAAAGCAACATCGCCCCTTAGCCTGTAGCGTTTGAGAAAGCAACATCGCCCCTTAGCCTGTAGCGTTTGAGAAAGCAACATCGCCCCTTAGCCTGTAGCGTTTGAGAAAGCAACATCGCCCCTTAGCCTGTAGCGTTTGAGAAAGCAACATCGCCCCTTAGCCTGTAGCGTTTGAGAAAGCAACATCGCCCCTTAGCCTGTAGCGTTTGAGAAAGCAACATCGCCCCTTAGCCTGTAGCGTTTGAGAAAGCAACATCGCCCCTTAGCCTGTAGCGTTTGAGAAAGCAACATCGCCCCTTAGCCTGTAGCGTTTGAGAAAGCAACATCGCCCCTTAGCCTGTAGCGTTTGAGAAAGCAACATCGCCCCTTAGCCTGTAGCGTTTGAGAAAGCAACATCGCCCCTTAGCCTGTAGCGTTTGAGAAAGCAACATCGCCCCTTAGCCTGTAGCGTTTGAGAAAGCAACATCGCCCCTTAGCCTGTAGCGTTTGAGAAAGCAACATCGCCCCTTAGCCTGTAGCGTTTGAGAAAGCAACATCGCCCCTTAGCCTGTAGCGTTTGAGAAAGCAACATCGCCCCTTAGCCTGTAGCGTTTGAGAAAGCAACATCGCCCCTTAGCCTGTAGCGTTTGAGAAAGCAACATCGCCCCTTAGCCTGTAGCGTTTGAGAAAGCAACATCGCCCTTAGCCTGTAGCGTTTGAGAAAGCAACATCGCCCCTTAGCCTGTAGCGTTTGAGAAAGCAACATCGCCCCTTAGCCTGTAGCGTTTGAGAAAGCAACATCGCCCCTTAGCCTGTAGCGTTTGAGAAAGCAACATCGCCCCTTAGCCTGTAGCGTTTGAGAAAGCAACATCGCCCCTTAGCCTGTAGCGTTTGAGAAAGCAACATCGCCCCTTAGCCTGTAGCGTTTGAGAAAGCAACATCGCCCCTTAGCCTGTAGCGTTTGAGAAAGCAACATCGCCCCTTAGCCTGTAGCGTTTGAGAAAGCAACATCGCCCCTTAGCCTGTAGCGTTTGAGAAAGCAACATCGCCCCTTAGCCTGTAGCGTTTGAGAAAGCAACATCGCCCCTTAGCCTGTAGCGTTTGAGAAAGCAACATCGCCCCTTAGCCTGTAGCGTTTGAGAAAGCAACATCGCCCCTTAGCCTGTAGCGTTTGAGAAAGCAACATCGCCCCTTAGCCTGTAGCGTTTGAGAAAGCAACATCGCCCCTTAGCCTGTAGCGTTTGAGAAAGCAACATCGCCCCTTAGCCTGTAGCGTTTGAGAAAGCAACATCGCCCCTTAGCCTGTAGCGTTTGAGAAAGCAACATCGCCCCTTAGCCTGTAGCGTTTGAGAAAGCAACATCGCCCCTTAGCCTGTAGCGTTTGAGAAAGCAACATCGCCCCTTAGCCTGTAGCGTTTGAGAAAGCAACATCGCCCCTTAGCCTGTAGCGTTTGAGAAAGCAACATCGCCCCTTAGCCTGTAGCGTTTGAGAAAGCAACATCGCCCCTTAGCCTGTAGCGTTTGAGAAAGCAACATCGCCCCTTAGCCTGTAGCGTTTGAGAAAGCAACATCGCCCCTTAGCCTGTAGCGTTTGAGAAAGCAACATCGCCCCTTAGCCTGTAGCGTTTGAGAAAGCAACATCGCCCCTTAGCCTGTAGCGTTTGAGAAAGCAACATCGCCCCTTAGCCTGTAGCGTTTGAGAAAGCAACATCGCCCCTTAGCCTGTAGCGTTTGAGAAAGCAACATCGCCCCTTAGCCTGTAGCGTTTGAGAAAGCAACATCGCCCCTTAGCCTGTAGCGTTTGAGAAAGCAACATCGCCCCTTAGCCTGTAGCGTTTGAGAAAGCAACATCGCCCCTTAGCCTGTAGCGTTTGAGAAAGCAACATCGCCCCTTAGCCTGTAGCGTTTGAGAAAGCAACATCGCCCCTTAGCCTGTAGCGTTTGAGAAAGCAACATCGCCCCTTAGCCTGTAGCGTTTGAGAAAGCAACATCGCCCCTTAGCCTGTAGCGTTTGAGAAAGCAACATCGCCCCTTAGCCTGTAGCGTTTGAGAAAGCAACATCGCCCCTTAGCCTGTAGCGTTTGAGAAAGCAACATCGCCCCTTAGCCTGTAGCGTTTGAGAAAGCAACATCGCCCCTTAGCCTGTAGCGTTTGAGAAAGCAACATCGCCCCTTAGCCTGTAGCGTTTGAGAAAGCAACATCGCCCCTTAGCCTGTAGCGTTTGAGAAAGCAACATCGCCCCTTAGCCTGTAGCGTTTGAGAAAGCAACATCGCCCCTTAGCCTGTAGCGTTTGAGAAAGCAACATCGCCCCTTAGCCTGTAGCGTTTGAGAAAGCAACATCGCCCCTTAGCCTGTAGCGTTTGAGAAAGCAACATCGCCCCTTAGCCTGTAGCGTTTGAGAAAGCAACATCGCCCCTTAGCCTGTAGCGTTTGAGAAAGCAACATCGCCCCTTAGCCTGTAGCGTTTGAGAAAGCAACATCGCCCCTTAGCCTGTAGCGTTTGAGAAAGCAACATCGCCCCTTAGCCTGTAGCGTTTGAGAAAGCAACATCGCCCCTTAGCCTGTAGCGTTTGAGAAAGCAACATCGCCCCTTAGCCTGTAGCGTTTGAGAAAGCAACATCGCCCCTTAGCCTGTAGCGTTTGAGAAAGCAACATCGCCCCTTAGCCTGTAGCGTTTGAGAAAGCAACATCGCCCCTTAGCCTGTAGCGTTTGAGAAAGCAACATCGCCCCTTAGCCTGTAGCGTTTGAGAAAGCAACATCGCCCCTTAGCCTGTAGCGTTTGAGAAAGCAACATCGCCCCTTAGCCTGTAGCGTTTGAGAAAGCAACATCGCCCCTTAGCCTGTAGCGTTTGAGAAAGCAACATCGCCCCTTAGCCTGTAGCGTTTGAGAAAGCAACATCGCCCCTTAGCCTGTAGCGTTTGAGAAAGCAACATCGCCCCTTAGCCTGTAGCGTTTGAGAAAGCAACATCGCCCCTTAGCCTGTAGCGTTTGAGAAAGCAACATCGCCCCTTAGCCTGTAGCGTTTGAGAAAGCAACATCGCCCCTTAGCCTGTAGCGTTTGAGAAAGCAACATCGCCCCTTAGCCTGTAGCGTTTGAGAAAGCAACATCGCCCCTTAGCCTGTAGCGTTTGAGAAAGCAACATCGCCCCTTAGCCTGTAGCGTTTGAGAAAGCAACATCGCCCCTTAGCCTGTAGCGTTTGAGAAAGCAACATCGCCCCTTAGCCTGTAGCGTTTGAGAAAGCAACATCGCCCCTTAGCCTGTAGCGTTTGAGAAAGCAACATCGCCCCTTAGCCTGTAGCGTTTGAGAAAGCAACATCGCCCCTTAGCCTGTAGCGTTTGAGAAAGCAACATCGCCCCTTAGCCTGTAGCGTTTGAGAAAGCAACATCGCCCCTTAGCCTGTAGCGTTTGAGAAAGCAACATCGCCCCTTAGCCTGTAGCGTTTGAGAAAGCAACATCGCCCCTTAGCCTGTAGCGTTTGAGAAAGCAACATCGCCCCTTAGCCTGTAGCGTTTGAGAAAGCAACATCGCCCCTTAGCCTGTAGCGTTTGAGAAAGCAACATCGCCCCTTAGCCTGTAGCGTTTGAGAAAGCAACATCGCCCCTTAGCCTGTAGCGTTTGAGAAAGCAACATCGCCCCTTAGCCTGTAGCGTTTGAGAAAGCAACATCGCCCCTTAGCCTGTAGCGTTTGAGAAAGCAACATCGCCCTTTAGCCTGTAGCGTTTGAGAAAACAACATCGCCCCTTAGCCTGTAGCGTTTGAGAAAACAACATCGCCCCTTAGCCTGTAGCGTTTGAGAAAACAACATCCATCTAATATGTCACACTCTGTCATCAGACAACATATGTAGTGGTGTGCTGGAACCTGGAAGAGAGTCGGGGGCACGGGACGGTCTGTCTCTAAGGGACCTCCTCTTTTCCCTGTTATTCCTCAGTTACACTGCCCTGCCTCGGGCAGCAGACTGGGCGGTTCTACCATAATCAATAGGATTGTATTGGTTGTTGTGAAAGCATTTTAACACTCTTCCTCCGCTCCATCTCTCCCTCTTGTCCCTCACTCTCTCTCTCTCCAGTATCAGTGAGAGCTTTCTGACAGTGAAAGGCGCCGCCCTCTTCCTGCCCCGGGGAAATGGCTCCTCCCCTACCTCTGCTTCCCGCTTCGCTCAGCTGCGCAGCAAACATGCAGGTACAGTACGAAGTACAGACATTATGGGAAACTGAGGACGGTAGTTTCATGTCCAGATCAATCATTGAAATGTATTTTATAAAGCCCTTTTTGATGTCGGCAGTTGTCACCAAGTGTTTACCAGTTACCTGGCCTAGACCGCAAAGAGCAAGCAAAGTACCGTGGCCATGAGAAATTCCCTAATTCACGTTTCAATGAGGGGAGAGAGTAATGAAAAGATGCCAGTGATAAAGCATTAATGTGACAAAGAGAAGAGATTAGCATTTACTAATGAGCAGATATGCAAAGTCTACTGTAAATGCAATAAGGATGCTATAAAGTGGAATGGTACCGTGTGGTGGTTATTATCATGGGAACACATAGAGTGCAGTGTTAAGTGTGTGCGCATCTCTCCAGGTGACCTCCAGCAGCACCTGCAGACCATGTTCACTCTCCTCCGACCAGAGGACAACATCAAACTGGTGAGTAAACACACACACCTGCATGATCAAAACACAAACATTGTTCTCTTCAACGCAATAATCAAGATCTGGTTTTCACGCTTCCTTTCCTTCGCTCTCTGTACGTCCCTCCGTCGCTCTCTCTGTACTTCTCTCCTTCGCTCTCTCTGTGCTTCCCTCCTTCGCTCTCTCTCTGTGCTTCCCTCCTTCGCTCTCTCTCTGTGCTTCCCTCCTTCGCTCTCTCTCTGTGCTTCCCTCCTTCGCTCTCTCTCTGTGCTTCCCTCCTTCGCTCTCTCTCTGTGCTTCCCTCCTTCGCTCTCTCTCTGTGCTTCCCTCCTTCGCTCTCTCTCTGTGCTTCCCTCCTTCGCTCTCTCTCTGTGCTTCCCTCTTTCGCTCTCTCTCTGTGCTTCCCTCTTTCGCTCTCTCTCTGTGCTTCCCTCTTTCGCTCTCTCTCTGTGCTTCCCTCCTTCGCTCTCTCTCTCTGTGCTTCCCTCCTTCGCTCTCTCTCTCTGTGCTTCCCTCCTTCGCTCTCTCTCTCTGTGCTTCCCTCCTTCGCTCTCTCTCTGTGCTTCCCTCCTTCGCTCTCTCTCTGTGCTTCCCTCCTTCGCTCTCTCTCTCTGTGCTTCCCTCCTTCGCTCTCTCTCTCTGTGCTTCCCTCCTTCGCTCTCTCTCTCTGTGCTTCCCTCTTTCGCTCTCTCTCTCTGTGCTTCCCTCTTTCGCTCTCTCTCTCTGTGCTTCCCTCTTTCGCTCTCTCTCTCTGTGCTTCCCTCTTTCGCTCTCTCTCTCTGTACTTCCCTCTTTCGCTCTCTCTCTGTACTTCCCTCTTTCGCTCACTCTCTGTGCTTCCCTCCTTTGCTCACTCTCTGTGCTTCCCTCCTTTGCTCTCTCTCTGTGCTTCCCTCCTTTGCTCTCTCTCTGTGCTTCCCTCCTTTGCTCTCTCTCTGTGCTTCCCTCCTTTGCTCTCTCTCTGTGCTTCCCTCCTTCGCTCTCTCTCTGTGCTTCCCTCCTTCGCTCTCTCTCTGTGCTTCCCTCCTTCGCTCTCTCTCTCTGTGCTTCCCTCCTTCGCTCTCTCTCTCTCTGTACCTCCCTCCTTCGCTCTCTCTCTCTCTGTACCTCCCTCCTTCGCTCTCTCTCTCTCTGTACCTCCCTCCTTCGCTCTCTCTCTCTCTGTACCTCCCTCCTTCGCTCTCTCTCTCTCTGTACCTCCCTCCTTCGCTCTCTCTCTCTCTGTACCTCCCTCCTTCGCTCTCTCTCTCTCTGTACCTCCCTCCTTCGCTCTCTCTCTCTCTGTATCTCCCTCCTTCGCTCTCTCTCTCTCTGTATCTCCCTCCTTCGCTCTCTCTCTCTCTGTACCTCCCTCCTTCGCTCTCTCTCTCTCTGTACCTCCCTCCTTCGCTCTCTCTCTCTCTGTACCTCCCTCCTTCGCTCTCTCTCTCTCTGTACCTCCCTCCTCTCTCTCTCTCTCTGTACTTCCCTCCTTCGCTCTCTCTCTCTCTGTCCTTCGCTCTCTTTCTGTACATCCCTTCCTCACTAGGCTGTCCGGTTGGAGAGTACCTTGTATCAGGGGACTCGTTACATGGTGGTGGTCTCCACTAACGGCCGTCAGGACACAGAGGAGAGCTTGGTGTTGGGTATGGACTTCAGCCCTGCAGACAGGTGTGTGTGGACTCAGAGATCGTATTGGACTATGACAGAGCAATGTGGTGTAGTAACACAGGCTTATTGTGTGGGTCTTCCAGCTCGTGCTCGGTGGGGCTGGTTCTCCCTCTATGGAGCGACTCACTGATACACCTGGATGGAGACGGGTAACAATATCTCTCACACATACACACCATACTGACAGGGACACACTCATCTCCACAGATGTATATTTCAGAGGACTTTCAGGAAAAAGGGACCTTGTAAATTCATATGAGTGCTTATTTGTCTCCCTCTCTCTGTCAGGGGTTTCAGTGTGTCCACTGATAACAGGATCCATGTATTCAAGCCTGTGTCGGTGCAGGCCATGTGGTGAGGACACTTTTCGTAATATTCTGTTTTTGGTTTGTTTCCACCATGCTAGCTAATGTCTGATACACCTCTTTGTTATTTTACCTTGCATACCATTTACCTTTTGATCTTCTCAATTTCTCATCAATGTCACATTCTCCCCCCCCCCCCACCAACGTCTCCCCATCCTTCTCCCTCTCATCTCTCTTCATCCCTCTATCTTCTCCCTCTCATCTCTCTCATCCCTCTATCTTCTCCCTCTCATCCCTCTATCTTCTCCCTCTCATCTCTCTCATCCCTCTATCTTCTCCCTCTCATCTCTCTCCATCCCTCTATCTTCTCCCTCTCATCTCTCTCCATCCCTCTATCTTCTCCCTCTCATCTCTCTCCATCCCTCTATCTTCTCCCTCTCATACCTGCTCTCCATTTCTCTCCATCCCTCCATCTTCTCCCTCTCATCCCTGCTCTCCATTTCTCTCCACTCCCAGGTCTGCTCTGCAGTCGCTCCACAAGGCGTGTGAGGTGGCTCGTTGCCATAACTACTTCCCCGGCAGCCTGTTCCTGACCTGGGTCAGCTACTACCAGAGCCGGGTCTCCTCTGACCAATCACGCATCAACGAGTGGAACGCCATGCAGGACGTCCAATCACACCGCGCCGACTCTCCCGTGATGTTCTCTGACGTGTGAGTGTCATAAACGCGCTACGTGACGCGTGGGACTCTGTGTTTCAACGTTGATGTCCCGTGATCAACACATAGCCGATGCGCAGTAAAACAAAGCGTGTGTCGTCACTAGCGACATGTATTGTTCAGATGTTGACTGAGTTACAACCAGCTTCACAAGTCTTCCTGAAATGTTGGGTCTCTGGTCCTGAGGACTAACTATGTCTGTCATCAAGTTCTTGTTTAACGGCCTAATTAGGTGAACGTGGATTAAGAGGGAGGGTTTTAACACCCGTGCTGTTTCTATGGACCTGAAAGTCACCTTCTAGAAATAGTTATTGTTGAAATCTCACATAGTGCTGGTGTACACTGTACACACACCACTATACACAACACACACACACCACTATACACAACACACACACCACTATACACAACACACACACCACTACATATTCACAGGTGTATACCACAATATTATATAGCTCTGTGGTTTATGGCCTGAAAAAGGGTAGGACGGGAGGGGTTAAGAGAGGGTAGAATGGGACGGGTTAAGAAAGGGTAGAATGGGAGGGGTTAAGAGAGGGTAGAACGGGAGGGGTTAAGAGAGGGTAGAACGGGAGGGGTTAAGAGAGGGTAGAACGGGAGGGGTTAAGAGAGGGGAGAACGGGAGGGGTTAAGAGAGGGTAGAACGGGAGGGGTTAAGAGAGGGGAGAACGGGAGGGGTTAAGAGAGGGGAGAACGGGAGGGGTTAAGAGAGGGGAGAACGGGAGGGGTTAAGAGAGGGGAGAACGGGAGGGGTTAAGAGAGGGGAGAACGGGAGGGGTTAAGAGAGGGTAGAAAGCTGGAAGGGTCATCGTTTGAAGTCCAGGAGGAGGAGGGTGATCTCACACTTCCCGCTGTGTGTTCCCAGGCCGACGGAGAGAGAGAGGACGGAGCGGCTCATCAAGACTCGTCTGAGAGAGATCATGATGCATAAAGACCTGGAGAATGTCACCTGCAAAGAGGTGTGTGTGTGTATTCATAACATGCTGTCATAGTTTTTACATTGTCTGTTAGTAGCGTGGTGGAAATGCACGTTGTGTGTATGAGTGTATAAACCTGTGTGTTCTGTCCTAGATCCGCACAGAGCTGGAGGTGCACATGGTGTGTAACCTGTGTGAGTTTAAGGAGTACATAGACAATGAGATGATCCTGATCCTGGGTCAGATGGACAGTCCCACTGAGATATTTGACCATGTTTACCTGGTAGGTCGGTCGATCGGTATCTCTGGCGTTCTCTTCTCTGATTCTATCCCAGTCTTTTCTCTAGTAATACTTATTGTTTAACTGGCTATTATTGTCGTCCATTAAACTGGCTTCCCCCTGACCTGAAAGTGTAAAGGGACATTGGGGGGAAAAATCTGTAGTGGAACTGATCTTATAGTGTTAATGTTTCCGTCCAGGGCTCTGAGTGGAACGCATCCAATCTGGAAGAGCTGCAGAACAGTGGGTAAGGCTTGTTCTAGAGAACTACTACTCCCATACTGCACTGCTCATAAAATTCTAAATCTCAATTCTATTGACATTTCCATTGCCTATCTATAATGACAACCTGGCCACCTCCTCTCTCCTTCCCTTGTTCCTCTTTCTCCCTTCATTCCTTCCCTTTTCTCTCCCTCATCCTCCCCAGGGTGCAGTATATTCTGAACGTGACGAGGGAGATTGACAACTTCTTCCCAGGTGTGTTTGAGTACCATAACATCCGTGTGTATGATGAGGAGGCTACAGACCTGCTGGCCTATTGGAACGACACCTACAAGTTCATTTCCAGAGCCAGGTGAGTCACTACTGGACTGGCCAACTGACTCTTGCCTCTGTCAACTCTCTCTAACTCTCTTTCAACTCTCTCTTTGAACTCTCTTTCTCTCAACTCTCTTTCTCTCAACTCTCTTTCTCTCAACTCTCTTTCTCTCAACTCTCTTTCTCTCAACTCTCTTTCTCTCAACTCTCTTTCTCTCAACTCTCTTTCTCTCAACTCTTTCTCTCAACTCTTTCTCTCAACTCTTTCTCTCAACTCTTTCTCTCAACTCTTTCTCTCAACTCTTTCTCTCAACTCTTTCTCTCAACTCTTTCTCTCAACTCTTTCTCTCAACTCTTTCTCTCAACTCTCTCTCTCAACTCTCTTTCTCTCAACTCTTTCTAGAGATGGGTCTCTGTGTTTCTCTCTGCCATCTTTGTCTATCTCTCTAACGTCTCTGATCTCTGTGCTCCTATGTCATTACCTTAACCAGTTATAGAGTGTGTCTGTGTTAAATAATGTCTCGGTCTGTGTCCCTGTAGGAAAGCAGGAGCTAAGTGTTTGGTTCACTGTAAGATGGGTGTGAGTCGCTCTGCGTCCACGGTGATAGCCTACGCTATGAAGGAGTACGGCTGGGACCTGGAGAGAGCATTCAACTACGTTAAGGAGCGACGTGCCGTCACCAAACCTAACCCCTCCTTCATGAGACAGCTAGAGGAGTACCAGGGCATACTGCTGGCCAGGTACACACACTGCACTAGCTAACACACATACCCATTCTCTCTCTCTCTCTCTCTCTCTCTCACTCTCTCTCACTCTCTCTCTCTCTCTCTCTCTCACTCTCTCACACTCACTCTCTCTCTCACTCTCTCTCTCACTCACCTCACTCACTCAGGTTGCATTGTCTGTCACTTACAGCACATACCCAGTAAAGACATTCTAAGCAGATGTTAGTTGTGAGAAACACACTGTTCCTTCCATGAGACTGACCAGGTGAAGCTATGTTCCCTTACTGATGTCAGCTGTTAAATCCACTTCAGTCAGTGTAGATGAAGGAGAGGAGACAGGTTAAAGAAGGTTTAAAATGCCTTCATACAACGGAGACAGGGAGTATGTGTGTCATTCAGAGGGTGAAGGGGCAAGACTAATAATTAAAGTGCCTTTGAACGGGGTATGGTAGTAGGTGCCAGGCGCACTGGTTTGTGTCAAGAACTGCAACGCTGCTGGGTTTTTCACTCTCAACAGTTTCTCGTGTGTATCAAGAATGGTCCACCACCCAAAGGACATCAGCCACCTTGGAACGCTTTCAACACCTTGTAGAGTCCATGCACCAATGAATTAAGACTGTTTTGAGGGCAAAAAGGGTACAACTTTAATGTTAGGAAAGTGTTCCTAATGTTTTGTACACTTGTGTGTGTGTGTGTGTGTACCTCGCACATAAACACACAATAAACTCCTGGTGTGAATTACCCATGAGTCAGGGGAATTACCCATGAGTCAGCGGGGCCCATGAGTCAGTTTTCAGTCAGCCAATGAGCAGCCAGTCTGGTATGGAGCTGGATGGAGGAGCCTACCAGAAACTAGTATTTAATGTTGATCTCTTCTCTCGATTCCCTCTTTCTTCCTCTTCTTCGGTCATTCTTTCCTTTCTCCACTGCCTCTCTTCCAACTCCCACCTCTCGCCATTACCCTCGCCCCCCCTCTTTCTCTCTCCACTACCCTCTCTCGCCCCCCTCTTTCTCTCTCCACTACCCTCTCTCGCCCCCCTCTTTCTCTCTCCACTACCCTCTCTCGCCCCCCTCTCTCTCTCTCCACTACCCTCTCTCGCCCCCTCTCTCTCTCTCCACTACCCTCTCTCGCCCCCCTCTCTCTCTCTCCACTACCCTCTCTCGCCCCCCTCTCTCTCTCTCCACTACCCTCTCTCGCCCCCTCTCTCTCTCTCCACTACCCTCTCTCGCCCCCTCTCTCTCTCTCCACTACCCTCTCTCGCCCTCCTCTTTCTCTCTCCACTACCCTCTCTCGCCCTCCTCTTTCTCTCTCCACTACCCTCTCTCGCCCCCCTCTTTCTCTCTCCACTACCCTCTCTCGCCCCCCTCTTTCTCTCTCCACTACCCTCACTCGCCCCCCTCTTTCTCTCTCCACTACCCTCTCTCGCCCCTCTCTTTCTCTCTCCACTACCCTCTCTCGCCCCCCTCTTTCTCTCTCCACTACCCTCTCTCGCCCCTCTCTTTCTCTCTCCACTACCCTCTCTCGCCCCCCTCTTTCTCTCTCCACTACCCTCTCTCGCCCCCCTCTTTCTCTCTCCACTACCCTCTCTCGCCCCCCTCTTTCTCTCTCCACTACCCTCTCTCGCCCCCCTCTTTCTCTCTCCACTACCCTCTCTCGCCCCCCTCTTTCTCTCTCCACTACCCTCTCTCGCCCCCCTCTTTCTCTCTCCACTACCCTCTCTCGCCCCCCTCTTTCTCTCTCCACTACCCTCTCTCGCCCCCCTCTTTCTCTCTCCACTACCCTCTCTCGCCCCCCTCTTTCTCTCTCCACTACCCTCTCTCGCCCCCCTCTTTCTCTCTCCCTACTAGCCCCCTCTCTCTCCTACCCTCTCGCCCCCCTCTTTCTCTCTCCACTACCCTCTCTCGCCCCCCTCTTTCTCTCTCCACTACCCTCTCTCGCCCCTCTCTTTCTCTCTCCACTACCCTCTCTCGCCCCCCTCTTTCTCTCTCCACTACCCTCTCTCGCCCCCCTCTTTCTCTCTCCACTACCCTCTCTCGCCCCCCTCTTTCTCTCTCCACTACCCTCTCTCGCCCCCCTCTTTCTCTCTCCACTACCCTCTCTCGCCCCCCTCTTTCTCTCTCCACTACCCTCTCTCGCCCCCCTCTTTCTCTCTCCACTACCCTCTCTCGCCCCCCTCTTTCTCTCTCCACTACCCTCTCTCGCCCCCCTCTTTCTCTCTCCACTACCCTCTCTCGCCCCCCTCTTTCTCTCTCCACTACCCTCTCTCGCCCCCCTCTTTCTCTCTCCACTACCCTCTCTCGCCCCCCTCTTTCTCTCTCCACTACCCTCTCTCGCCCCCCTCTTTCTCTCTCCACTACCCTCTCTCCCCCAGTAAGCAGAGACACAACAAGCTGTGGCGTTCCCACTCGGACAGTGACCTATCGGAGCACCACGAGCCGCTGTGTAAGACCGGCCAACACCCCCACACCCTGGGCCGCTCCGACCCTCGTAACCAGGGTAACAGCCCCGCCACCCCCTCCCTGCAGGAGCTGCTGCAGCCGCTGGGATCCCCCTCCAACACGGGCCAGGTGGTGCGGTCCATCTCCGAGTGTGGGACCCCTTCTAGTGCAGGGAAGGTGGTACAGTCCAGTAGCCAGCCCAATACTACTGCTACCCAGGAGAATAATCTGGACACTAACCAGGAAACTAGGACTGAAGCTCTGTTGACCTCCACAACCGGGGACCAGTCATTAGGTACTGGGGACCAGTCATTAGGTACTGGGGACCAGTCATTGGGTACTGGGGACCAGTCATTGGGTACTGGGGACCAGTCATTGGGTACTGGGGACCAGTCATTGGGTACTGGGGACCAGTCATTGGGTACTGGGGACCAGTCATTAGGTACTGGGGACCAGTCATTGGGTACTGGGGACCAGTCATTGGGTACTGGGGACCAGTCATTGGGTACTGGGGACCAGAATCCGTCAACAGCAGCAGCTACTACTGTCTCCACTGGTTCCCAGGCCCATGGGGAGTCTGTGTGTTCCCAGTCACCCCCTCTCTCCAACGGCCTGTGTGATTATGAAGAGGACCCCTCAACCCCTCTCCCTCAGCCGCGGGCGGCCACCGTGGTGCCTGACATTTCCACGGTAACCGTGGCGGAGACCGTGCCGGTCGGGCGCCCTCATCCGCCCCCTATCCACCACCTCCTTGTCTCCCCCGCCGCCCTTCCAACCCCCTCCGATGAAGACGAGACTCCGAAAGCCAAGGAGCCGTCCACCACCTTGCCTAAGGAAAAATACTGCCAGCTGCAGGTGACACCATCAGTGCCTGAGTCATCGTCGATGACCCCGGAAACAAGCACACAAACAGCAGGACCACAAGAGCCGTCCACACCAGTGCCTGACAAGAAACTAGACTGTGACCAGCGGTTACCTGGGGCATCATTGGACAGTTCAGCATCCCAACAACCCTCCAGTATTGAGGTACTCATCATTAGCCAGCCCAGTGCCCCCCCTCAGGACCCTGCTCTCGAGGCGGAGGGGTCCTCGGCTCTCAGCACAGACCACATCAACTTCTTCAGCGCCAGAGAGAAGTTCCAGGGCCTGACTCAGGATGGGAGGACCCGTTGCCTTTCTGATCAGGCACTGCAGCAGACACCTCAGCCCATACCCAGGGATCCAGGACAGGAGCAGCAGCAGCAGGAGGACCCCTCTGCTGTGGCGACTGGGAAGGGAGAAGAAGAGGAGGAGGTCGAGGAGAGGAAGAGGGTGAGACTATTTTAATGATTTTGATCAAATCTTGTGATGAGTCTTTGCACTGTAATAAAGGCAATTAGTGATTTAATTCGGGATTTAATTTGACTATCTGTAGTTGCAATACAACTGTTCCACACAGAAGCATATTCATACAGAAATACACTCACCGGACAGTTTATTACCCCGTTCACAAAAATGCATCGCTCCTACAGACAGTGAGTCACGTAGTTGTGGCTTGCTATTTAAAGCAGGCAGACAGGCATCGAGGCATTCAGTTACTGTTTGATTGAACGTTAGAATGGGCAAATTGACTGTCCCAAGCAACTTTGAGCGTGGTATGATTGTCGGTGCCAGTATCTCAGAAACGGCCACCCTCCTGGGCTTTTCACGCACAACAGTGTCTTACTGAGAACGGTACGATAAACAAAAAAGATCAAGTCAGCGGCAGAGAGGTCAAAGGAGAATGGCAAGAAAGGTGCTAACAGGCGTCCCCCAAACGGACAAATAACAGTGCAGTACAACAGTGGTGTGCAGAATGGCATCTCGGAATGCACAGCTCGTTGCTCTTTGTCACGGATGGGTTCCACTCCTATCAGCTAAAAACTGGATGTCAGATAGCTGAGCGGGTTAAGAGCGTTGGGCCAGTAACCGAAAGGTTGGGGGCGAGAGAGGGTAGTGGAGAGAGAAAGAGGGGGGCGAGAGAGGGTAGTGGAGAGAGAAAGAGGGGGGCGAGAAGGTCTTCTGCTAAATAAGGGGTTCCCAAACCTTTTCACTCGTGGCCCCCCTTCCAGCATCCCGCGCCCCCTGCTAGCGCCCACATCTAGTTCTCTGGGCACAAGCACCGTTCATGACACCACAAACTGTTCACACTGCTCTGGTTGGAAAGAATTTAGCAGGTTTAAAGCTTATTTCCTGCAGTTCTTTACATTTTGTCATGGGGTGCAAAGAACATTTTGTGGTTTTTAAAGCTAATTTTCTTGCAATTCTACACATTTGCCATGTCTAATGTGTATTCATGTGATATTTGAGTGACAAAAAAATTACAACAAAATCTATGGGCAAAAAAAATGCTAACTAAGATGGGCCAGTCCGATCTGCAGCAAATGTGTGATGCCATCAGCATGGAACAACATACCTGTGGAACGTTTCTGACTTGTAGAATTCATGCCCTGAAGATATGAGTACCTAATAGATTCAGTTGTGAGTTTGTGTTCTCCAACATCGCCACCCAGTGGTGTTAGTGGGGATCTTAAGAAAATGAATTTAGGCTACCAACTTGCAAAAGGACTACTTCTATATTGTTATTTATTGTACTGATTGCTGTTCTTCTTTCTCTCAGGAGAGCATTGTCTCTGTTCACCTCATAGTCACAGAACTGGAGTCCATGACGCACACTGTGGCCCCTCCCCCTGGCCCTCCCAGCCAACCAGAGCCTACTGTTTCCCAAGACCACGAAGTGGGTCAGTCAAACCAGGAAGTAGAGGGCAAAGATGCAGAGTCACAGCAGGAAGTGGAGGTTGTCAAAGAGGAAGTGAAGGACGAAGCAGAAGAGATGGAAGCAGTCTCCCACTCTCCTCCCGCCCCTCACTCTGCTGATTGGACGATGGGCTCTGTGCGCCGCGTCACCCAACAGCTGGAGCAGCGAATGAGGCAGGACTCTCCACCTCCACCTTCCCTCCCTCCCACCCACCCCCATCGTCGCTCCCCTCTCTTCCCTAACTCAAGAGAACACTCCCCTCCTGCCTCTCACCCCTTCCCAGAGACAAACTCCAACCCCCAGAATGCACCACTCTGCATGCAGGGGTCAGAGGTCAGCACTGTGCAGGAAAAGGGTGGGGGCTGTAGTCCTATGGAGGAAGATGGAGGACAGGAGGCTTGGAGAGAAGGTTTACATGAAGACAGTGTCCAAATGCACAAACACAACCTTAGTGATGGCAGCCTTGCATCTACCTTCCACCCTACCCTCATCACCCCTCACCACTCTACCCCCATCACCCCTCTCCATCCTACCTTAAACTCCGCCCTCGCCCCCCTCTCTTCCATGGATTTCCTGTGTCTGGAGGGGGTGACAGAGTTTGAGTCGGGCACAGACTGGGACAGTCTCCCGGGTCGAGGACCCCCCGGTGACGACGACATGAGGGAGACATGGGAAACTCTGCGGGAGCTGGGGGCGTTCCTTCGCCAGGTGAGCGGGGGCGGAGCCAAGGTACCCAGGTGTGTGGGCCAGGTGTGGGGGGAAGGTACGCAGGCGAGGCAGAAGAGGGTCAGGGGTGGCGACAGACAGAGAGCTAGGGAGGTGGAGGCACGGATTCGCCAGGCTGGGCTGACACCGCCCTCCCTGATGAAGCGCTCTGCCTCATTGGCTAAGCTGGGCTGCTTAGAGCTGTCGGCCAATGACCTGAGCAATTGGGATATTAGCCCCACCTCTCCGGCGACACCCGCTGTGGAACCCCTCCTTCCTTCCACAGCGGCTGACGAGTCCTCCAGGAAACTGAGGGTGCTGTTCCACAACGCCCTGCGTCCTTCTGTCTCCACCAGCAGAGCGGAGAGGCCTTGTGAGAGTGGACACACCCCCTCAGAACACTTGCATTCTCCTACGTCCAATCAAGGCTGGCAGAAGGGGAAACATCCTGACTCTGGCCATGCCCCCTCGCTGACGGCTGACCTGATCTCCGTGGCAACACGACAGCAGTACGGAAGTACACACCCCCTACGTAGACTGAAGAAACGGACTGTCAGCACCCTCTACCACACTATGTGACCCTCACTGTGTGTGTGTGTGAGAGACACGAAAGCTGGTCAAACGCCAGCCACTTCCCTTAGCCCCTACCACCTTCCCTGGCAGATGATAGTCAGATGTGTGTACAATATGCCGGCCTCCTCTAGGATCATTGTAAGGCTCGATGGATTATAGCTAACACAAAGCTGATCTCTTCAGGGCGTGAGGGCATCATGTATGTAGTGACTTCTAGGATTTGTAATGTTTCTTGTTGCATACTGTATGTAGTGTGTATTTGAGTTATCATTTTAGGATGTGTCCTTTGTTTTCTATTGGTTGGAGTCTGAACTGTTTGTGTGAGGCAGAATATCTCCATATGTGTGTGTGTTTTAAAATAATGTTTGTCACTTTTGTGTACATAATAGGAAGTGTGTCTGTGTGGGACTGCAAAGTGCAGTTTCTCCCTTCCCTTTCTATCAGAAATAACAATGATATGGGGAGGTTTCTCAAATATGCACTTTACTGTTTTTTGAGTTGTGTACGGTTCCTACCCTTGGAGCATGCTTAATGTGAGTTGAATAGTTGTGAGTATTTTACAGTGCAGAAATGTCATTTCCTTTTAAATCTGTAAATATTCTAATTTTTTTATGTGCTTAAACTGTGACCAATAAATAATGACAACTTAACTCCGACTGTTTCTCAATAGGACCACAAAATAGTTCTTTACGTATGAAATATAGACTGACGACAGAACGGTGTGCAACGTTGAATTCAATGGAAATGGTTCTGTACAGAACGACCAGTTGAGAAGCGTTGTGATTATGGTGAGGGCAGATCCCATACGGTGTGCTGCATGAGTTTGACATTTCAGATGTTCACACCCATATGAATCAGGCCACACCTCACCATCCACACGGGAGCAAACATACCTGCACTTTCACCACGTGTCATTCAGTACAAACCGCACGGCAAATGTTGAAGCGAACTGAACGAGCCCCAGTTCTTCCTCTGTCCTTTACTTCTCAAAGCTCATTGGAGGAGGAAGTCCGAGGGAGGGGACCTTGGATCCTCTCCTTCAATGAGCTTTGAGAGGAATTGAGAACTTAACTACTGTAGTAATATCTTCAGACACAACCGTTTTGTTTTCAAAAGACAGAAATGGTGATGGCATCTTTTTGTAGCCACTAACTCCGCCATGGTTCGTTGGAGAAAATGAATGGCCATTTTGGATAAATGCCGAAAATAAGGTCTGTGATAAACACAGGCTTAGGAGACCTAATACTTTCTGTTTGATAATCATCAGCTAATGTCACTTCTTGAAGAATTAGTCAATTTAAAAAACAAAGCCTTAAGGTCATGTTCACTACTATTCAGGACAAAATATTTAACATCTCTTAAGCCTGAGTTAACTCAGACTAAATGTTCTGCATTTATTCCAAAACCCCATTCATTTATCCATAGGGATGGCTGAACAAAAATATAAATGCAACAATTTCAAAGAGTTACAGTTCATATAAGTCAATTGAAATATTCATTAGGCCCTAATCTATAGATTTCACGACTGGGCAGGGGTGCAGCCATAGGCCCACCCACTCAGAATTAGTTTTTCCCCATAAAAGCGCTTTATTACAGAGGGAAATACTCCTCAGCACCCCCGCTTCAGATGGATGATCCCGCAGGTGAAGAAGCCAGATGTGGAGGTCCTGGGCTGGCGTGGCTACACGTGGTCTGCGGGTATGAGGCCGGTTGGACGTACTGCCAACTTCTCTAAAACGATGGAGTTGCCTTATGGTAGAAAAATGAACATAAAATGCTCTGGTGGACATTCCTGCAGTCAATTGCACACACCCACAAAACTTGAGACATCTGTGGAATTGTGTTGTGTGACAAAACAACACATTTTAGAGTAGCCTTTTATTGTCCCTAGCACAAGGTGCACCTGTGTAATGATCGTGCTGTTTAATCAGCTTCTTGATATGCCTCATCTGTCAGGTGGATGGATTATCTTGGGAAAGGAGAAACGCTCACTAACAAGGGTAGGTAAATGTGTGTGCAACATTTTAAAGAAATAAGCTTTTTGTGGTATGGAACATTTCTGGGATATTTTATTTCAGCTCATGAAACCAACACTTTACATGTGTTTATATTTTTCAGTATAATTTCCAGGTTTTAGGACTACAAACTGGTGAGCTCTATGCAAGCTCAATCAATGATTACACTTTTAATCGTTACCATCTTTTCCACAGTGAGTCACTAGCTAAGTTTCCATCCAATTTCAGGAGTGGTGTTTCCACCAAACAGTCAGTCGCTGATGACATACTTTTTTGCACCGAATAAAAATGTAATGTTTCCATCACGTTTTTCAACTCCACCGATTTATCACAAAAACTGTTCCGTTAAATAGTAAATGTGCTTACTTTGGTTGAGGTAGTGGTGTAAAGTACTACTTAGGTCATTGTTTGTAGGAACCTGTACATTATATTTATTTTAGAAAACTATTACTTTACTCCATACATTTTCCCTGACAACCAAAAGTACTCGTTACATTTTGAATGCTTAGCAGGACAGGAAAACGGTCAAATTCACACACTTATCAAGAGAACAACCCTGGTCATCCCTACTGCCTCAGATCTGGTGGACTCACAAACGTGTGTTCAATGGTATCTTGAGTATTGGAGTGTGCCCCTGGCTATCCAAGAAAACGCTGCCGTCTGGTTTGCCTAATATACTAAGGAATTTGATACGATTTATACTTTTAATTTTGCTACTTAAGTATATTTTATTGGAAAGGAGCATCAAGAAGATCATCATAACTGATTTAATCTGTAATAATAAACTAATGGTTTCCAGAGGCATAGTGGGACTCCAACGTTTCCTCTATATTATACCAATATTTCCACCACCATTTCTTACCTAAATAATTTGACACAAAAAGAAAATTGTACCAAAACTACTCGTTTCCATCACAGCTGTCATGATATTTTTTTTTTTATACGGTATGACTTTACTCGCATAAAAACTGTGGATGGAAATGTGGTTACTGTTCATCTTAACAGTATTGATGAAGAACACGATGAAGAACACTGTGCCAGCTGAAAGATCCACTGCAACCGTTTTTATATCAATATCAAATCATTTCTGGTTAACAATGAAGTACCTTAATGGGATTATTTTAAATTAAGATGGTCAAAAAGGAACAAAAATACAGTGAGTTCCAAAGGTATTGTGACAATGAATTCATTTTTTTGTCTCTGTACTCCCGCACTTTGTATTTAAAATTATAGAATGACTACGAGGTTAAAGTGCAGACTGTCAGCTTTAATTTGAGGGTATTTTCATCTGGGTGAACATTTAAAAGTTCAAATAACTTTTTACACATGGTCACCTAAAATGTAGGGGACTAAAAGTATTGGGACAAACTCACTTATACAATGCCTTCGGGAAGTATTCAGACCACTTCACTTTTTCCAAAATTTGTTACATTAAACTTATTCTAAAATGGATTTCTCTTTTTAAAATTAATCAAATCTACACACAATACCCCATACTGACAATGCAAAAACAGGTTTAGAATTTTTGCTAATTTATATAAATAAAAAACATTTACAAAAGTATTCCGACACTTTAGTCAGTACTTGATTACAGCATCGAGTCTTCTTGGGTATAACGCTACAAGCCTGGCACACCTGTATTTGGGGAGTTTCTCCCATTCTTCTCTGCACATCCTCAAGCTCTGTTCGGTTGAATGGGGAACGTTGCTGCACAGCTATTTTCAGATCTCTCCAAAGATGTTAGATCGGGTTCAAGTCTGGGCTCTGGCTGGGCCACTCAAGGACATTCAGAGATGTGTCCCGAAGCCATTTCTGCGTTGTCTTGGTTGTGTGCTTAGGGTCGTTGTCTTGTTGGAAGGTGAACCTTCACCCCAGTCTGAGGTCCTGAGCAGGTCTCTCTGTAATTTGCCTTGATCTTGACTAGTATCCCAGTCCCTGCTGCTGAAAAACATCCCCATAGCATGATGCTGCCACCACCATGCTTCACCGTAGGGATGGTGCCAGGGTTCCTCCAGACGTGACACTTGGCATTGAGGCCAAAAAGTTCAATCTTGGTTACATCAGACCAGAGAATCTTGTTTCTCATGGTCAGAGTCTTTAGGTGCCTTTTGGCAAACTCCAAGCGGGCTGTCATGTGCCTTTTACTGAGGAGTGGCTTCCGTCTGGCCACTCTATCATAAAGGCCTGATTGGTGGAGTGCTGCAGAGATGGGAGACCCTTCCAGAATAACAACCATCTTCACAGAGGAACTCTAGAGCTCTTGTCAGATGTACCATCGGGTTCTTGGTCACCTCCCTGACCAAGGCCCTTCTCCCTCGATTGCTCAGTTTGGCCGGGCAACCAGCTCTAGGAAGAGTCTTGGTGGTTCCAAACTTCTTCCATTTAAGAATGATGGAGGCCACTGTGTTCTTGGGGACCTTCAATGCTGCAGAAATGTTTTGGTATCCTTCCCCAGATCTGTGTCTCAACACGATCCTGTCTCAGAGGTCTACGGACAATTCCTTAGACCTCACGGCTTGGTTTTTGCTGTGACATGCACTGCCAACTGTGGGACCTTATATAGACAGGTGTGTGCCTTTTAAATCATGCCCAATTAATTGTATTTGCCACAGGTGTACTCCAATCAAGTTGTAGAAACATCAAGGATGGTCAATGGAAACAGGATGCACCTGAGCTCAATTTTGAGTCTCTTAGCAAAAGGTCTGAATACGTATGTAATTTAGGTATTTCTGTTTTCTATTTTTAATAAATTAAAAACCTGTTTTCGCTTTGTCATTATGGGGTATTGTGATGTCATTATGGGGTATTGTGTGTCGATTGCTGAGGATTTTGTATTTATTTAATCAATTTTAGAATAAGGTTGTAAGGTAACAATGTGTGGAAAAAGTCAAGGGGTCAGAAAGCTTTCCTAAGGCCCTGTATGTGTATTAAAGTAGTCAGACTTAGTATCTGGTCCCATATTCCTGGCACACAAGTATTACATCAAGCTTGGGACTCTACAAACTTGTTGGATGCATTTGCTGTTTGTTTTGGTTGCGTTTCAGATGTTGTTCCCAATAGATATTAATGGTAAATAAAGTATTGTCATTTTTGAGTAACTTTTATTGTAAATAAGAATATGTTTCTAAACACTTCTACATTAATGTGGATGCTACCATAATTACAGATAGTACTGAATTAATCGGGAATAATGAGAAAGTTAGACGCACAAAAATCATACCCCCAAGACATAGCCTCTTACCATTACAATAACAATAACAGAGGTTAGCATTTTGTGGGGGGTGTATGATATTTATGCCTAACTCATCATTCACAATTATCCATAATCATGGTCACATCCATATTAATGTAGAAGTGCTTAGAAACACATTCTATTTTTATTTACAATAAAAGTGACAATACATTATTTACCTTTAATTTCTATTGGGCACAACATCTGAAACAACCAAAACAAACGCATCCAACACACTGTTCTCTGATGTTGTGAGAAATGTTGATGTCGAGTGAAGCTTTTCTCTAGTGTGTTTTACACTGGTGGTTCTTTAGAGTAGAAGATGCGGTAAAACTCTTCCCACAGTCAGAGCAGCTATAGGATTTCTCCCCTGTATGTATTCTCTGGTGGTATAACAAACTCCCCTTTTGACTGAAATATTTCCCACAGTCCGAGCAGCTATACGGTTTCTCCCCTGTATGTATTCTCTGGTGGTATACCAAACTCCCCTTATGACTGAAACATTTCCCACAGTCAGAGCAGCTATACGGTTTCTCCCCTGTATGTATTCTCTGGTGGTATACCAAACTCCCCTTATGACTGAAGATCTTTCCACAGTCAGAACAGCTATGAGATTTCTCCCTTGTGTGTGTTCTCTGATGCTGTTTTAAGTTTGAATGTTGACTGAAACTCTTCCCACAGTCAGAGCAATGGTAGGACTTCTCTCCAGTGGACTTGAGCTGATTCCTTGTTGCCAAAGAGGTCTTGCCACATTCAGTGCCATAAGTTTCCTCCTCTTCTTCTCCTTTGATTTTAACAGTCAGCTCCAGTGTCTGACTTTCATCCTCCATCTTGACTGACTCCATCTTTGGATCTGGCTTGCTTAGGTCACTATGGTTACAGTCAGGACCCAATTTCCCAGGCTGAGGACACTCCCACGTTTCCTCTTTCTTTTCCTCTTTCAGAACTCCAGAATAGTCTAGACAGAATATAAACAATAAGCATCACTGAAGAAGTCAGATTGATTTCCTGTTCACTCTCGTTCTGACTGACACCTTATTTGTTAATGCAAATGTTTTATTATTAAACAACTAATTGACCGACATCGGATCAATTCGTTTAATTCCATTTAGTTCTCTAGGAGAGAAATCATACGAAGCTGTAGAGTTGTAGTTTTCAATAGGCAAATATTCAAACGTAGTTCAGCGCAGAAAAGTGGTGATTAACTACTATGAAAAGAAACAAGGTGCTCGACTCAACCTTTACATAAACTTAGATCAGGTGCTGAATCCTCGCATGTAATCCAAAAGATCAATGATAGGACAGAAAACATTTGTGCGTCTATAAAAATGTTTATTTAAGGTGATTCAGAGGGCTGTCCTATTTTTGTTCTTTGAATTAACTACAATGACCAGAATCCATTACACCTGTTCTTCCCGGCTCCACACACAGACCGCATGAGAGAGGAATGTACATGACACAGAGACGAGAGAGATTGATAGCTCGTGAGGTAGCTCTACCCAATTGATAGTTGAAGCAGACTTGAAAGTATGCCTTATCTACTTATTCTAGAACTACTAAAAGTGATTTAGTCAGACAGCTCTGCAGCATGGGCCGCTACTAGCTAGCCAACAAATAGTATGACTCAATGGGGAGAGACAGGGGACAACGTCAGACGGGGAGAGACAGAGGACAACGCCAGACAGGGAGAGACAGAGGACAACGCCAGACGGGGAGAGACAGAGGACAACGCCAGACGGGGAGAGACAGAGGACAACGCCAGACGGGGAGAGACAGAGGACAACGCCAGACGGGGAGAGACAGGGGACAACGTCAGACGGGGAGAGACAGAGGACAACGCCAGACAGGGAGAGACAGAGGACAACGCCAGACGGGGAGAGACAGAGGACAACGCCAGACAGGGAGAGACAGGGGACAACGCCAGACGGGGAGAGACAGGGGACAACGCCAGACGGGGAGAGACAGGGGACAACGTCAGACGGGGAGAGACAGGGGACAACGTCAGACGGGGCGAGACAGGGGACAACGTCAGACGGGGAGAGACAGGGGACAACGTCAGACGGGGAGAGACAGGGGACAACGTCAGACGGGGAGAGACAGGGGACAACGTCAGACGGGGAGAGACAGGGGACAACGTCAGACGGGGAGAGACAGGGGACAACGTCAGACGGGGAGAGACAGAGGACAACGTCAGACGGGGAGAGACAGAGGACAACGTCAGACGGGGAGAGACAGAGGACAACGTCAGACGGAGAGAGACAGAGGACAACGTCAGATGGGGAGCGACAGAGACAACGTTAGATGGTTGGCTGGCTGCTACTGTCTGAGAAGAGATGACTTAATGAAATAATAAAATTAAATAAAAAGTAATATACAACAGAAATATTTGACTGATGTAAAGTAATGTGCTAGGCAGTAATGGGAAGTCACTACCATCATGGGGCTCTTATTAATAGTTGTATTCTATGTTGTTAGAGACTATGGAATTTAAATTTTTAAAAAACTCTAAAATCATTTCAAGGTTATATTTTATTATGCAAAGAAAATTACAAATCAATTTAAATAGAAAACCGTGATAATCATTTTTTAAAACCGAAACCTCAAAAGGGAAGCGCATCGCTCGGTACTATTACAGATCCCAACAGGCCTAATACTGAATCTGATACTAATACTCACTTAGATACATAAAATGATCCACATCTTCTTCTTTGATATTCAGGTCCAGCTTCTGACTTTCATCCTCCAGCTTCGGATCTAGCGTGCTTTGGTCACTATGGTAACAGTCAGGACCATGCAGCACTGTTGAAAAAAAAGAAAAGGTTAACTTAACAAGTTAAAACTACCAAAGCAGGGCTCAAACTTGGGATGAGCCGGTGTGAGATAACAGGGGAGCTCTGCTGCAGGAGGGGGAAGCTGAGCCGGTGTGAGATAACAGGGGAGCTCTGCTGCAGGAGGGGGAAGCTGAGCCGGTGTGAGATAACAGGGGAGCTCTGCTGCAGGAGGGGGAAGCTGAGCCGGTGTGAGATAACAGGGGAGCTCTGCTGCAGGAGGGGGAAGCTGAGCCGGTGTGAGATAACAGGGGAGCTCTGCTGCAGGAGGGGGAAGCTGAGCCGGTGTGAGATAACAGGGGAGCTCTGCTGCAGGAGGGGGAAGCTGAGCCGGTGTGAGATAACAGGGGAGCTCTGCTGCAGGAGGGGGAAGCTGAGCCGGTGTGAGATAACAGGGGAGCTCTGCTGCAGGAGGGGGAAGCTGAGCCGGTGTGAGATAACAGGGGAGCTCTGCTGCAGGAGGGGGAAGCTGAGCCGGTGTGAGATAACAGGGGAGCTCTGCTGCAGGAGGGGGAAGCTGAGCCGGTGTGAGATAACAGGGGAGCGGACAGGAGGGAGAGAGAGATGCAGTAGCCAAGCCAGATCATCAAAGACTAGTTAGACTATCTAACTTACAGCAGCCACAATGTGTCAACGAGCACAGCTGATGTTGGGACAATGTAACCACAGCAGTCTGGAGGATCTTCATTCCAAGGACTGGCTAGAAAGAGGATCACCAGCTCACATCTGGCCCCGACTGAGATTGTGCTGAACAAGAGATGGCTGAAGGACATCACCAAATTCCAGAATTTTTGGTATGCACCAAGTCATCATGTTGGGTAATTTATCATTTAAATTTGAGGTATTACTTCATTACAGTCTCAATTCCCACTAACTCACATTGAGGCAAACAGTTCATATATATATATGATAAACTCAGCAAAAAAAGAAACGTCCCTTTTTAAGGACCCTGTCTTTCAAAGATAATTCATAAAAAAATCAAAATAACTTCACAGATCTTCATTGTAAAGGGTTTAAACACTGTTTCCCATGCTTGTTCAATGAACCATAAACAATTAATGAACATGCACCTGTGGAACAGTCGCTAAGACACTAACAGCTTACAGACGGTAGGCAATTAAGGTCACAGTTTACATATACTAATTGAGTGTTGGTAGCATTGCCATTAAATTGCTTAACTTGGGTCAAACATTTCAGGTAGCCTTCCACAAGCTTCCCACAATAAGTTGGGTGAATTTTGGCCCATTCCTCCTGACAGAGCTGGTGTAACTGAGTCAGGTTTGTAGGCCTCCTTGCTCACACACGCTTTTTCAGTTCTGCCCACAAATTTTCTATGGGATTGAGGTCAGGGCTTTGTGATGGCCACTCCAATACCTTGACTTTGTTGTCCTTAAGCCATTTTGTCACAACTTGGAAGTATGCTTGGGGTCATTGTCCATTTGGAAGACCCATTTGCGACCAAGCTTTAACTTCCTGACTGATGTCTTGAGATGTTGCTTCAATATATCCACAATTTTCTTTCCTCATGATGACATCTATTTTATGATGTAAACCAGTCCCTCCTGCAGAAAAGCACCCCCACAACATGATGCTGCCACCCCCATGCTTCATGGTTGGGATGGTGTTCTTCGGCTTGCAAGCCTCCCCCTTTTTCCTCCAAACATAACAATGGTCATTATTGCCAAACAGTTCTATTTTTGTTTCATCAGATCAGAGGACATTTCTCCAAAAAGAACGATCTTTATCCCCATGTGCAGTTCCAAACTGTAGTCTGGGTTTTTTAATGGCGGTTTTGGAGCGGTGGCTTCTTCCTTGCTGAGCGGCCTTTCAGGTTGTGTCGATATAGGACTCGTTTTACTGTTTCCTCCAGCATCTTCACAAGGTCCTCTGCTGTTGTTCTGGGACTGATTTGCACTTTTCGCACCAAAGTACGTTCTTCTCTAGGAGACAGAACGCATCTCCTTCCTGAGCGGTATGACGGCTGCGTGGTCCCATGGTGTTTATACTTGCGTACTATTGTTTGTACAGATGAACGTGGTAACTTCAGGTATTTGGAAATTCCTCCCAAGGATGAACCAGACTTCTGAGGTCTTGGCTGATTTCTTTGGATTTTCCCATGATGTCAAGCAAAGAGGCACTGAGTTTGAAGGTAGGCTTTGAAATACATCCACAGCTACACCTCCAATTGCCTCAAATCAGAAGCTTCTAAAGCCATGACATCATGTTCTGGAATTTTCCAAGCGGTTTAAAGGCACAGTCAACTTCTGACCCACTGGAATTGTGATATAGTGAATTATAAGTGAAACAATCTCTCTGTAAACAATTGTTGGAAAAATTACTTGTGTCATGCACAAAGTAGATGTCCTACCCAACTTGCCAAAACTATAATTTGTTAACAAGAAATTTGTGGAGTTTTAAGGACTCCAAAATAAGTGTATGTAAACTCCCGACTTCAACTGTATGATACCAGCTTATACGCACGGGGGTTAGCATTTCACTTCTAAAATGTTAAATGTTATGCAGTGAAAACACCCAAACATATCCAAATCAAACTTTAGTAACCACAATCTGGGCTTGTTACAATGCCCCAATCATGACAGATTTGACAAATATCCACTTTGTCAGATCAGATTTCTTGAATGTGTGCCAATCCGGCGTCCTTTATCCCTCACGGCCTGTGTTCCATTTACCTTGTCATCGCATCTATTAGCTAGCTAACTAGACAGGTACATAATAAATGAAAATCAAATTGTAGCTAAATGTTTAAGTTATTATAATAACACAACTGGCAAAAAAGCATACTTCCATTTCTTTGTACATTTATTGCTATGTCACATTCCACCAAAATATTTTTCTCTTCTTTTTCCCAGTGTTATTGGCTAGCTAATTATAGTAGAGAACATCTGTCACAAAGATGCGCATGACAATGCATCATGTACAATGTCAGAGCCTGGGCAAAAAAATTTTTTTTTACTTTATTTGCTCAACTTTGTTTTTACAGACAAATGACGGTGATATGAAATGATGAAAGATTGCTTGTGATCATGAACATCTATACGGAGGGCGAGTGATGACAGCAACACACAAGCCAGGAACCGAGAGGCAAGTGCAGCAAGTTAGCTTGATGGCTGCATCTGTTGTATTTATCTTTAGCGGCTTTAGAAAGTCACGTGCCACTTCCTCTCTCTAGAAATGTCATTTGAGTGGGCGGGAAATAGCGCCAAGATACACCTTTCCCAGAAGGCCAGCCCAGAGCAGCATAGGACCAACCCCCTTGTTTTTGTTCAAAGTGAAAAAACAAGAAGAAGTGGGGCAGCATGGTGGTCGCCCACAACCTGCGGATTCCACCTTTAAATAAATTACGAATCACATGAAATAAATCATCTTTAGAAAGGTATTTTCAAAGCAACAAAATAACTAGGGCTTTACGATGATGGTGAAAACTTGAGTTAAGTGGGGTAAAACCTTCCTAGAAGTCACAGAGGGTGCACAGAGGGACTGAATTTGGGCATTTTAGCAAGTCTTTGTTCATATAAAAAAAAAAATGATTGATGAAATGTTCCATGTGGTCTATATGAAAGGGCAATTCATTTCATAAAACAGGCTTTTAAAGTTCAATATTGTTGCACAATGTCTACTTAAAATATCAAAGGGTTCGAATAGTAGAATACACAAAGTGTCATTTTGAAATTTGGTTGTGCATCAGCAGTTCTTTTGTTATGTCAGTCACTGACATTCACTCAATTAGACTGAGTATATTACTCGCTAATGTTCACTCCCTGGACAATAATGTAGACGAGCTCAAGGCGAGGATCTTCTTCCAGACAGATATCAGGGACTGTAACATACTCTGCTTCACGGAATCATGGCTCTCTGGATTTACTGTCCCCGTCAATACAGCCAGCTGGGTTCGCAGTACATTGTGCAGATAGGAATAAAGAACTCTCCGGGAAGAAGAATGGGGGAGGTGTAAGTTTCATGATTAACTACTCATGGTGTGATTGTGGTAACGTACAGGAAACTCAAGTCCTTTTGTTCACCCGACCTACCTCAACCAAATGCTGACCGTATTAACTCCCAAGACAATTTTTGTCAGTTATCGTCACAGCCGTGTATATTCCCCCTCAAGCCAATACGGTGGCAGGTAGCCTAGTGGTTAGAGCGTTGGGCCAGTAACCGAAAGGTTGCTAGATCGAATCCCCGAGCTGACAAGGTAAAAATCTGTCGTTCTGCCCCTGACCAAGGCAGTTAACCTACTGTTCCTAGGCCATCATTGTAAATAAGAATTGTTCTTAACTAACTTGCCTAGTTAAATAATATATATATATATAACCTGTGTGTTTACGTCTCCTACCCTGTTCCCTTTACCTCTGCTCCTGTTCTCCAGGACACAGGGGTTTGTTGTTGTGTATATTACATTTGTGGTATTTAATTACTATTATTTAATTCCAAGTCATCATCTCATCTCTATAAAAGCTGCTGCCTATGATGTCTTGACAAAATAACAATTTTGTAGTTCTACAAAGAAAAAAAAACTGAACAAAATGGAATTAAAATAATTTAACCGACATCTGTCAATTAGTTGTTTAAAAAACGAAAAATAACTGACATTTTGGTTAATCGCTCAGCACTAATGCCTTACAATGTCAAAGCCTAAGTGTTAACATAACTGTGTACCTTCAGAACAGTCAGGAGGGACATCAACCTCTGTGTCTGGACTTGCCAGGGCAACAGCACTGCCATTAGACTGTGCTTTACTGCATCTTGTCTTTGAGTTTCTAGGGGACAATAGTAGAGCTCAAGTGAGAATTAGCAACTGAATGAAAATGCATTTAAAATGGAAAACACAAAATGTAATGAATACAAACATACCTTGTCTGTTTGCCTTGGGGAAATATTGATGGAACAAAATCGGGGCTGTCGCAGTCCATAGAAGGTTCTCCTGGTTGGAAAGAAAAATGGTGATTAGTCAATGGACTGGCTAGCAAACTTATCTGACTTACTAGAAGGTTATTTTATCTTGGCTAGCTAAATTATGTCAAAATCATCCTTAAGTATCTCGAATTGATTGTGTATGCATTGTAGTTCATTCTAGAAGATTTGGATATGAAGCAACAAAAAAAAGGATAATATCAGTACCATTGACCTGCGTTGGATCTGCCACAAATGCTAAGAAATTCACATTTGGAAACAGTGACATGGTAAACAAAACCAAATCATTTAATTGCTTGTCCATTGCAGGGTATGGAAACCAATATGTAATTTTGTAATTTTTGTGAATTATTCCTTTAAAGCTAGAATCCTTAGTTGAATGATATGATTATTTTTTTTAAATGTTACTTTACTCCTTTTTTCTCCCCAATTTCGTGGTATCCAATTGGTAGTAGTTTCAGTCTTGTCTCATCGCTGCAACTCCCGTACAGACTCGGGAGAGGCGAAGGTCGAGAGCCATGCGTCCTCCGAAACACAACCCAACCAATTGTGCGTCGCCCCATGGACCTCCTGGTCGCGGCCGGCTGCGACAGAGCCTGGGCTCGAACCCAGAATCTCTGGTGGCACAGCCTTAGACCACTGCGCCACCCGGGAGGCCACCCACTGTTTCTTGAATGAGCTCATGAGCTTAGTTCAACTGTTGTACCACATCAGAACCCAACATATACGCTTGTTTTACTCCAATATTTGTAGACAACGTAAAATGTAAAACACTTTATAGCCTCAGTTTTGGGAAATCACCTTCCCAGTCAGTCTATTGTGTGTATTGGACATTCATATTGCAATGTACAGCCTTACCTATTGATCTTGGGTCCATGAAATGGGGTATCAGCCTATCCCTATGGTGGTGTGGGGTGGATGGGGTTTATCCTGCCTGGTTGGCCCTGTCAGGGAGTATTGTCAGATGGGGCTACAGTGCCCCCCTGTCCCCAGTCCACCTGGTCGTGCAGCTGATCCAGTTTCTGCCTAGGGCTATGGAACCCTGACCTGTTCAATTGATTTATTTTATTTAACCTATATTTAAGTAAGTGTGTCCATGATTGAGTCTGAATGAAGAGATGGAGATAAAGCTGTCCAGTTTGAGTGTTTTTTGCAGCTCATTCCAGTCGATAGCTGCAGCAAACTGAAAAGAGGAGCGAGCCATGGATGCGGGTGCTTTGGGAGCTTTAAGAGAATGTGACTGGCAGAACAGGTGTTGTATGTAGAGAATAAGGGCTGCAGTAGATAGGGGGGAGTGAGGCCTAAGAGGGTTTTATAAATAAGCATCAACCAGTGGGTCTTGCGACGGATATACAGAGATGACCAGTTTACAGAGGAGTATAGAGTGCAGTGATGTGTCCTATAAGGAGCATTGGTGGCAAATCTGATGGCCGAATGTTAAAGAACATCTAGCCGCTCGAGAGCACCCTTACCTGCCGATCTATAAATTACGTCTCCATAATCTAGCGTGGGTAAGACGGTAATCTGAATCAGGGTTTGTTTGGCAGCAGGGGTGAAAGAGGAGCTATTACGGTAGATGAAACCAAGTCTAGATTTAACCTTAGCCTGCAGATTTGATATGTGCTGAGAGAAAGACAGTGTACCATCTAGCCTTACTCCCAAGTACTTGATTGATCAATTGGTTGAACATTTTAAAAACAGGCATATATATATACACACACACACATCCTATGTGTTTTAATCAAATCAACTACAGTTAAAGTATTCTGTGTCTCCCCTTCTCTGCCGGTTTATATGGACAGCGTTGATGTTATTGATCTGTTGTCATTGTCAGCAGAGTAGGCTACCCTGTAATTTGTCATTTTAAGAAAAGATTCTGCTGATGTCTCCAGTCATACAAAGTGTAGTAGGAATTGTATGAAATGTGTTTTCCCGTGCAAAGAAAGAAGAAACACATCTGATATGGCCTATAGCCCAGGCCTCTACGCTATACGCCACTCAGCCATGCATTGAACTGTCTTTTTTCAAAACAGTGATTCAGTTGTATTATAAACCTAAATTATGACTAGCCAATCTACTCATCACATTCTGAATAGTAGGCTGTCTTACATAAGTCTCTGCAAATGTGATGATGCATGGAATGCTTTATGGGTTGGTTAAATTTCTCAAGTGTCCGGTATATCTCAATATGTTCCATACACACAATAGACCCGAATAGTAAGTTGATTTCACACAGTTAAAATGGCACTCCGTTCTCCTTTTCACCTCATTTAGCACCTGATTACTTAACAAAAGGCATATCTCATTAAGTGGTCCAGGTAAGTCATGACATGGCACAAGTGAGAGGGGGACTTTCCTCTTTTGTTCTCTATTGACATCACAACTTCCCATCAAACCAACTCCTTGAATAACCAACTAGACAGTGTCAGAGGAAAGCCCCCAAAAATGGTCAAAGACTTCAGTCATCCAAGTCATAGACTGTTCTCTCTGCTACCGGAGCGCCAAGTCTAGGTCCAAAAGGCTCCTTAACAGCTTCAACCCCCAAGCCATAAGACTGCTGAAAAATTCATCAAACAGCCACCCGGTCTTTTTACATTGACCCCCCACCCCACCCACTTTACCCTTACCTACATGTACAAATTACTTCGACTAACCTGTACCCCCACACATTGACTCGGTACCGGTACCCCCTGTATATAGCCTCGTTATTGTTATTTTAATGTGTTACTTTTTAATTTATTTCCTAAATATATGTTTTTTGAACTGCATTGTTGGTTAATGGCTTGTAAGGTCTGTTGTATTCCGTGGATGTGACAAATACATGTCGATTTGATGCCCTACTGCCCTACTCATTGAAGTTTGCAGTTGTGTCTAGAAAAACACTATTTTGCTCAAAGCATTAATTTACCCTTCAGTGTGTGCACTTTACTGTATTTATAAATTGGGATATTGCTTTTCAACAGGAAAAGCTGGAGGTACTGAAGTCCCACGATAAGAAGCTACTACGCTAATATTTGTGTATACTTTTCAAGAATTGTAATCTGTGGGTGTCACTGTGTAGGCTGATACCTATGGATCTTGGGTCCATGAAATGGGGTAAGGTTGTAACTTTTGCCCACAATGCAATTATGAAGTCTAATACATTTCAGATTTTTTTTTTTTCAAATTAACTCTGTCTGTTGATTTTTTTTAATTTTTTTTTTAACATTCCAACCATGTGGGTCTATCTAGTCCAATTGTGTGATGATTCCTCAATTTATATCAGTTTGCATAAACGTCAACAGGGTCATTTTATTTGAAAGGCGAACAGCCGATTCCACTATTGTTGCTCACGCTGTTCACGACACACATGTGAATTTCAGTGGTTAAGTACATTTCTCCAGCCCCATTCCCTAACTTTTTAGCTAAACAAAGGCGGGTATTGCGCTGTTATTTTTATTGATTCCGTGATTTTATCTTTAACTAGCAAACGTATTAGCATTTGCTAACTAGCCCAAGAATACTTACCAGAGATGAAATGAGCTCCACACAAGCTATAATCACCCCTCAGACCATCAGGGCCCCAATCCACTCGTTTTATGGCTTGCAGCCACAACCGTCTTCTATTCTTTTGGAAGGGGTGAGATCCTCTTGGTATAGTGAAGAATCTCCATCCTTGACCACCTCGATTAGCACAATTCACCGCACAGCAGTTTCTCATTGTTGTTGCTAACTACAGTAGCTAGGAAGTACCAAAATATATATTATGGTATGTGCTTCGTTCGGTCGAGCTAGAGGCTTCGTGATTGGACTCGTGATACCGGAGCGCCGACACTCCGATGAAGTTTTCAAAGCACTAGCTACTGATTCGACCACTGGTATAAATTCAAGAATTGGACACTGCGTCCAAGATGTCCGACCGTTGTTTTCAAGGTAATCAGATGGAGAGGCGAAGCGAGAGGATTTACTCCGCCCAAAATGTGTCCACGTGAGTTAAGCCCTTTTTTGTATGGAGGTGTATGAGAGGTTGTCGAATTACGTGAGGCTTATTTTATTGACTAGAAGTGTCGTAATGTTTAGGCTATTACATACGCTCAGTGGCCAGGCCAGTTTATTTAGTACATCAACCTGTTCACGAAAATTGATCACTCCAACAGACGGCGAGTCTTCTTCTTCAATGGTATTTTGGCGTTTGCACCATTTAGTGTACACCCGCCCTCTTCTGTGTGGGATGGAAACAGGAAAAACGGAACAAACTACCAAAAACAAAAAATTAAGTAAACCTAAATCAAACCAGTGCTCTATTAAAAACAAAACAAATCCCTACACAGTACCAAAAACCTTTCTGCCTCAGCCACAATAATGTCCAGTTTCTTTGACTTCTTTGAGACTTGAGTTTAGAACTGTGGCAATGAACATCACAAAATCCACCTTTTTAACACAGATGGTATCTTTTGACTGGCAGCTAACATTTACTACAGGCACGACATCCATCCAATACCATATCTTTACTAGCGTCACTTGTTTTCTCAACACTTTTAATCACCTCCACATAGGAGATTCGATTGACCGCTCTTAAGTTTTTCCACCTCAATCTTCTTCACCCTTACAGGGCTCTTGGGGTCATAATCCCCACCACAATCAGCATCCACTTCCGCCATCTCTCAGAGACTGTCGTGCTTCTACACAACTTTCTTTAGTATAATCCATCCGTCTGCACACACCTGAAACAATCAATCAATCAAATGTATTTATAAAGCTCTTTTTTTACGTCAGCTGATGTCACAAAGTGCTTATACAGAAACCCAGCCTAAAACCCCAAACAGCAAGCAATGCAGATGTAAAAACATGGCCAAATTCTTATTTTCTTTTACACTGTGTAACCGATGTGAAATGGCTAGCTAGGTAGCGGTGGTGTGCGCTAGCAGCCATTCAGTCGGTGACGTCACTTGCGCTGAGACTTGAAGTAGTGGTTCCCCTTGCTCTGCAAGGGCCGCGGCTTTTGTGGAGCGATGGGTAACGATGCTTCGTGGGTGACTGTTGTTGATGTGTGCAGAGGGTCCCTGGTTCGCGAGGGGACGGACGTAAAGTTATACTGTTACAACTGCAGTGGTTTGGGGCCAAAAGCTCTTTCAGCGTATCTTAAATAACCAAGCTCCACATGCGTTGGTACTGTAGGTGCTCTTCATTAAAAAAACAGGAGCGACCCAGCAGGTCAGACGCTGGGAACTAACCACACCAGGAAGTCTCTTTCGGTGTTCAACCTGAACCTCTGTCTAAGATGTCTCCTTTGATGGGTGCACTGCGCTGAAGTTCAAAGCACAATACTTCTGTTGTCCGGATTCTTTTGAGGCCAACTGCAATCTTCCTCTATTATTCAGAAAAACAATGAATAAAATAAGACCACTCCTGGTCACTCGGACTCCTTTTTTCCCCCAGCACATATATTCACAATTTGACACCTCAAACGAGTCTCCTACATATGTATCCTTATTCAACAAACGCATCCCAACATGAAACGATGGATTATCGTTCATACACGTATCCTCCACTCCAATTTTAGACCATTTCCTTTTTGTTCGATTTTTTTTTTTACACTAATGTTGTCCATTCAGAACATTCATCTTCACCAACTTTGCTCGACGCGCTGCTTGATTCCAACTCCGCATCCACTTCCGCCATCTCTCAGAGAGTGAGGCATGTGGCCGTGGCTTGCTATATAAAGTAGGCATCGAAGCATTCAGTTACTGTTCGATTGAACGTTAGAATGAGCAAAACGAGTGACATAAGACACTTTGAGCGTCGATGCCAGGTGCGACGGATCCATTATGTCTAGGGTTTACAGAGGATGGCGCGACAAACAAAAAACAGGAGAATAGCAAGAATCGTGTAAGCTAACAGGCGGGCCACAAACAGTCAAATAATGGCGCAGTACAACAGTGGTGTGCAGAACGGCATCTCAGAACGCACAACTCATCAATCCTTGTTACGGATGGGCTATAGCAGCAGACAACGAAAATAAGGTTTGAGGTTAACAGGCTTAGGATGTTTAATGAGATATCAGTCAGTTAACATGACTTTGATTCATTACAAAGCATTTGTGATTTATGTGTTTGTTTTGATTACATAAATGCTTCAAAATTCACAAAAGTGACGTTAGCTGATGAAGATTAGATAAGATCTCCTAAGCCTGTTTTTACCACAGTCCTTATTTTCAGCATTAATCCAAAAACCCTACAAAAAAAACACCATTAATTTCCCCATAGGCTTTGGCCAACAAGCCATGGCGGAGTTAGTTCCTACAAAAAGATGCCATTACTATTGCTCCCTATATGCAGTGTTTACCGTGAACGCCTCTCCCCCATGTAACCTACTTGCTGTGTGTATGTACTGACATGAAGGTGTAACTATTAGATGCACACACACTACATGTTAATGTTTTTAAAGGTATGTAAATTGTAAAGGCTTTTGACTGTATTTTTCGTTATGTGTCGGACCCCATTAAGACTAGATGTCGCCATTGGCGTCGGCTAATTGTTGTCGGCTAATGGGGATCCTAATAAAATCTAAATGTGGTCTCCGCGAACGCGGAAACATTGCAGACAAATCGTGGCTTACAGTCTTCCTTGGAACAAAGATTCTATAGCCCCGTTTTTATTTAGGTCCTAACGTGCTTTTCCCTCACATTCTAGTTGTGACCACACTTTTAGATGGGTGTAGACAATCAAAAGACACATTGGGATCTGATTGTGGTGAGGACTTCCTGACCTCTTCCGGTGGTAGTCAGACACACATTGTACAATGTAGATGGATCTGGACAGTGAAACCCTTAAATCATCCTTATCCCACCCACTAAAATCATTGATTGACAGGTGGCAACATTGATTTATGGCATCAATAAAAAATAAATCAAACAAATCGTGGCTTGCAGTCTTCCTTGGAACATAGATTGTATGATGTAATTTGTGGTGTGAACTACTCCTTCAAATTGTTTGCAGCCACCGGCCAGTGCAGAGTGTCTTTGTTGCCCTCTGCCGATACTAGGTGTACCCCATCCCTCATAGATTAGAGAAACTCAAGATAGGTCTACAATATGGCTGCCTCCCCTAAGAACATTGATTAATGCTAACACAAAGCTTATTTCTTCAGTTAAAAACAAATTTTGTAATGTTGTCTTTTTTTTAAAATTTATGTTTCCTAAAAATACAATAGTTATTATATATGAAATATAATTCCCGTTTATACCTGGTTCTAACATGTGTCCTTTGTACTGATTATACCTGGTTCTAACATGCATCCTTTGTACTCATCTTGTCCACATTCTGATTGCGCCCACATAGACGAATAAAATACTCATTGTGATCTTCCTGACCACCTCTAGTCAGGGACCCATTGTGTCTGGATATTTTATAAGTTTGCATGTGCATGATGTGCCATCCATGCACATTTGTGGCCTGCTGGAGGTCATTTTGCAGGGCTCTGGCAGTGCTCCTCCTGCTCAAAGGCGGAGGTAGCGGTCCTGCTGCTGGGTTGTTGCCCTCCTACGGCCTCCTCCACGTCTCCTGATGTACTGGCCTGTCTCCTGGTAGCGCCTCTATGCTCTGGACACTACGCTGACAGACACAGCAAACCTTCTTGCCACAGCTCGCATTGATGTGCAATCCTGGATGAGCTGCACTACCTGAGCCACTTGTGTGGGTTGTAGACTCTGTCTCATGCTACCACTAGAGTGAGAGCACCGCCAGCATTCAAAAGTGACCAAAACATCAGCCAGGAAGCATAGGAACTGAGAAGTGGTCTGTGGTCACCACCTGCAGAATCACTCCTTTATTGGGGGTGTCTTGCTAATTGCCTATAATTTCCACCTTTTGTCTATTCCATTTGCACAACAGCATGTGACATTTATTGTCAATCTGTCAATCAGTGTTGCTTCCTAAGTGGACAGTTTGATTTCACAGAAGTGTGATTGACTTGGAGTTACATTGTGTTGTTTAAGTGTTCCCTTTATTTTTTTGAGCAGTGTATATACATTTAAAGTGACACAAGGAATAAATACACAGTGATCTTCCTGACCACCTCTAGTCAGGGACCCATTGTGTCTGGATATTTTATAAGTCTCTCACTGTTGCCGCCTGTTGTAGACCCCCCCCCCCCTCAGCTCCCAGCTGTGCCAACTAGTTGAAAATAACATGGCCATATCCTGGGAGTACCTAGTCGCTACAGGGGTACAAGGTCATTGAGGTAACTATGTACATATAGTAGTGTTAAAGTGACTAGGCAACAGGATAGATCATAAACAGTAGCAGCAGCTGTATGTGGTGAGTGTGAGTATGACATCAGTTTGCATGTGTGTGTGTTGGGGTGTCAGTGTAAGGAGGTGTGAGTGTGTGGGTAGAGTCCAGTGTGTGGGTAGAGTCCAGTGTGTGGGTAGAGTCCAGTGTGTATGCATAGTCAGTGCAGGAGAGTTAGCGCAAAAAAAGGGTAAGTGCAGGAAGCCATTTGATTCACTATTTAAAAGTCTTATTTAGCCGTTTTATGGCTTGGGGGTAGAAGCTGTTTAGGGTCCTGCTGGTTCTAGACATGGCCTGCCGTGCGGTAGCAGAGGGAACAGTCTGCCTGTGTAGGCTGATGTGCTCTCTGTTATCTGGAGTTGCTTGGCAACTGGTCCAGGAACACAAGGAAAGCAAAGGACAATGCCCAAGTATTAGTCACCCCCCCCCCCTCCCTGTGAGGGGCCAAAATGTATCTCTCTGTTACAGTATCCAGAGAACTGACTATTGTGATAGAATAAGGCTATAGTATCCATGTTTAGTATATGTTTCTATCTGAGAGTTGGTCACTGAGGATAACTCTGATGCTATCTATATGGATGGATGATCTCTGTGGTAACTTGTACTTGTACAAGGTGAACTCTGAATTCTGACATTTTGTGATGTTTTTCTGTTCGTTTTGGACTTTGATGCTGTGACACCCTGTGGAGATTGGGGCTTGGTAGGTATCGTTTGATTGGTCAGTGGTGGATGATTTTGGGGTGTAAGGTTACACCTTCAGATGTTATCAATGGAAAGGAAATGCCTTTGTTCTCTCTCTTATCCTGTATCCAGTCCATGGAGGAAGGTTTTATGTTCTCTCTTATCCTGTATCCAGTCCATGGAGGAAGGTTTTATGTTCTCTCTTATCCTGTATCCAGTCCATGGAGGAAGGTTTTATGTTCTCTCTTATCCTGTATCCAGTCCATGGAGGAAGGTTTTATGTTCTCTCTCTTATCCTGTATCCAGTCCCATGGAGTAAGGTTTTATGTTCTCTCTTATCCTGTATCCAGTCCATGGAGGAAGGTTTTATGTTCTCTCTTATCCTGTATCCAGTCCATGGAGGAAGGTTTTATGTTCTCTCTTATCCTGTATCCAGTCCATGGAGGAAGGTTTTATGTTCTCTCTTATCCTGTATCCAGTCCATGGAGGAAGGTTTTATGTTCTCTCTTATCCTGTATCCAGTCCATGGAGGAAGGTTTTATGTTCTCTCTTATCCTGTATCCAGTCCATGGAGGAAGGTTTTATGTTCTCTCTCTTATCCTGTATCCAGTCCATGGAGGTAGGTTTTATGTTCTCTCTCTTATCCTGTATCCAGTCCATGGAGGAAGGTTTTATGTTCTCTCTCTTATCCAGTCCATGGAGGTAGGTTTTATGTTCTCTCTCTTATCCTGTATCCAGTCCATGGAGGAAGGTTTTATGTTCTCTCTTATCCTGTATCCAGTCCATGGAGGAAGGTTTTATGTTCTCTCTTATCCTGTATCCAGTCCATGGAGGAAGGTTTTATGTTCTCTCTTATCCTGTATCCAGTCCATGGAGGAAGGTTTTATGTTCTCTCTTATCCTGTATCCAGTCCATGGAGGAAGGTTTTATGATCAATTCTCATTTCCTAGGCTTCTAGGCATTTCTTTGTTCATGCTTTTTTCTTGTAAGTTAACTTTAGGATCTATATGCCTAGAAGTATGCTTTGTGATGCTTGTAACTTAAGTTTTATGTGTTGTATGTGAATCCATTCATTGTACAATGTTAATTAAATATGCCTTTGATTTGGCCTTGTGTTTTTAGGTTATTGTCCTGCTAAAAGGGGAATTCATTTCCCAGTGTCTAGTGGATAGCAGACTGAACCAGGTTTTCCTCTAGGATTTTACCCGTGCTTAGCTCCATTCTATTTCTTTTTTTATCCTGAAAACATTCCCAGTCCCTAACGATTACAAGCATACCCATAACATGATGTACTGTAGCCACCACTATGCTTGAAAATATGGAGAGTGGTACTCAGTAATGTGTTTTATTGGATTTGCCTCAAACATAACACTTTTTATTCAGGACAAAAAAGTTAATTGTTTAGTAATTGTTTTTTCTGTATTACTTTAGTGCGTTCTTGCAAACATGATGCGTGTTTTGGAATATTTTTATTCTGTACCTGCTTCCTTCTTTTCACTCTGTCAATTAGGTTAGTATTGTGGAGTAACTACAATGTTGTTGATCCATCCTCAATTTTCTCCTATCACAGCCATTAAACTCTGTAACTGTTTTAAAGTCGCCATTGGCCTCATGGTGAAATCTATGAGCGGTTTCCTTCCTCTCTGGCAACTGAGTTGGGAAGGACTCCTGTATCTTTGTAGTGACTGTGTGTATTGATACATCATCCAAAGTGTAATTAATAACTTCACCATGCTCAGAGGGATAGTCAATCTCTTCTTTAAAAAAAAAAAAAAAAAACATCTACCAATAGGTGTCACGCCCTGACCGTAGAGAGCTTTTTATGTCTCTATTTTGGTTTGGTCAGGGTGTGATTTGGGTGGGCATTCTATGTTCATTCTCTATGTTTTGTATTTCTTTGTGTTTGGCCGGGTGTGGTTCTCAATCAGAGGCAGCTGTCTATCGTTGTCTCTGATTGAGAACCATACTTAGGTAGCTTTTCCCCACCGATGCTTTGTGGGTAGTTGTTTTCTGTTTTGTGTTTTTGCACCTGACAGAACTGTTCGTTGTCGCTTTGCTCTTTGTTATTTTGTTCAAGGTTTTTTTTGAAAATAAATCATGAACACTTACTACGCTGCGCTTTGGTCACCACACCTTCTTCAACAGATGACCGTTACAATAGGTGTCCTTTGCAAGGCATTGGAAAACCTCCATGGTCTTTGTAGTTTAATCTGTTTGAAAGTCACTGCTCGACTGAGGGACCTTACAATTATCTGTATGTCTGGGTTACAGAGATGTGGTAGTCATTCAAAAATCATGTTAAACACTATTACTGCACACAGAGTGAGTCCATGTAACTTATTATGTGACTTGTTAAGCACATTTTCACTCCTGAACTTATGTAGGATTGAATACTTATTGACTCCAGACATTACAGATTTTCATTTTGAATTAATTTGCAACATTTTCTAAAAACATTATTCCACTTTGACATTATGGAGTATTGTGATGTGGACCAGTGACAAAGAAATCTTAATTTTAATAAATTCAGGCTGTAGCACAACAAAATGTTGAAAAGATCAAGGGGTGTGAGTACTTTCTGAAGGCACATTTAGTCAACATATTAATATAACTACTGTATGGAATCATTTTAGATGTACTGGAGGACTAGTTAATCATCATATGTTTGATAAATGTTATTTCAGGTATGTTGGGGGTGAGTAGTCAAGGAACGGTAGAGGGATTTCTGAAAGACAGACTGATAGAAAGATATGGAGGTTTTATGAAGTCTCTTTGTTTAACTAAACACTCTGTCTTCAGCAGGAGAGAGCCCAACCTCTGACAGTGGAAAGAGTTGTTCTGCAGCAGGGGAGCCAGACCTTAACCAGACCAAACCAGATAAAACAGATGACTGCTCCCAGTGTGGAAAACGATTCTCACAACTATCAAACCTGAAATTCCATTGCACAATTCATACAGGAGAGATGCCTCATGTCTGTGATCAGTGTGGGAAGAGTTTATCGAGACCACGACATCGGAAAACACATAAGACAATTCATACAGGAGAGAAACCACACATATACTCTTTGTGTGGAAAGGGATTTTCCTTGAAACTTCACCTAACATCTCACAATAGAGTTCATAGTTTGAAAAAAACCTTGTGGTATTTTGGAGAAACCTTACCACTGCTTTGGCTGTGGCAAAGACTTTATGTCATCAGGCTTAGTAGTCAACCAAAGAATACATATAGGAGTGAAATCCTACCATTGCATACAATGCGGAAAAGGCTTCTCTAACTCTGGAAACCTGAATTTGCATGAAAGAATACATACAGGAGAGAAGCCTTACATCTGCCTGTGTGGTAAGGGTTTCTCACATTTAGGTAACATGAAATAACACCAGCGGGTGCATAGTGGAGACAAACTTTACCGATGCTCAGAGGCGATAAGAGTTTTTCCCACCACCCAAAACGTAAATCTCACCAGCTGATTCACAGTGTACACCCTCCGCCTGCTAGTGTGTGCTCTGTGTAGTAAAGTGTTTTCACGGGTAGATCGCATGAAGGAGAATTACCAACGTTTGCACAGTTCCGAGAAACCTCACTACTGCTCAGACTGCGTGAAAAGCTTCTCTTCAACTGGAGATCTAAGAAGGCACCAGAGAGGTCACACCGGAGAGAAACCTTACGAATGCCCCAATGTGGAAAGAAAAGTTGAATATGATCGAATATGAAAAAAGCCTCATGGCTGCTCCAACTCTGGGAAGACTGTCTTGTTTTCAATGACTCTAAAGGTTCACCAGCTCTCTCTGTCTCTGTCTCTCTCTCAGAACAGGAGCCTTCCCATTAATGCAGTGTGGAGAAGGTTTCTCATTGCTATGCTTTGTATGCACTCTCAAAATTAATTTCTGGGGCAATGTTTGATGTTTTTATTAATCATTAGAACTGATGATGATGATGATAAGAAATGGTTGCTCTTGGTCAGATAATTTTCCATATAAATGAGCTTTTCTCACTTTGTTGCTTTGTATGCTGTGTCAAAATGTATTTCTGGAGAAAAGTTTTACTTCCCACTGGACACTGGTTGAATCAACATTGTTTCTACGTCATTTCAATGAATTAATGTTGAACCAACGTGGAATGGATGCTGAATTAATGTTGAACCAACGTGGAATGGATGCTGAATTAATGTTGAACCAACGTGGATTGGATGTTGAATTGATGTCTGTGACAATAAGGATTGTGATGATGATGAAATGTGTTTCGATTTGTTTTCCTTCTAAATGAGATGCTACCTTTTTAAAGGTAATAGGTTGATGATTGGCATATATTCCAACATTTGTGTAATTTAAGGTTCAATAAATGAAAAGATGACATCATACATTGTATGTATATTTTTGATGATGTTAAATGAACCTGAATCTGAACTGAACAGAACTTGCCAACCTGCCAAGGAACCACAACCACATGGGGTTTATACAGTATGGCCACAGCAATCATTCAGACAGTAGAAAGCCCCTTCTTTCTGGAATCCCTTGTCAGGGTGGCACACACACATCTTCTGTGACCGCTTTATATAATCAGGCATACCGATAAAGTGTCCATCCCAGAGAATTCAATGTTAATTTCTCTACCATAACCTACCTCCAACGTCTTTTTAGAGAATTTGGCAGTACGTCCAACCGGCCTCACAGCTGCAGACCACGTGTAACCACGGCAGCACAGGACCTCCTCATCTGGCTTCTTCACCTGCAGGATTGTCTGAGACCAGCCACCCGGACAGCTGATGAATATGTAGAGTATTTCTGTTTGTAATAAAGCCCTTTTGTGGGGGTAAAACTCATTCTGATTGGCTGGGCCTGGCACCCCAGTGGGTGGGCCTTGCTCCCAAGTATTTGGGCCTATGCCCTCCCAGGCCCATCCATGGCTGCACCCCTGCCCAAATCAATTGACTGATTTCCTTATATGAACTGTAAGTCAGTCAAATTGTTGAAATTGTTGCGTTTATATTTTTGTTCACTATATAAACAAACTATTATGTTATAATACGTCTTGTTAACTGGCCTCTCCTTCACACAGACAGGACTAGCCATAGTCCCATTTTACTTAAAAGCCCAGTGCAGTCAAAAATGTGATTTTCCTGTCTTTTATATATATTTCCACACTATGAGGTTGGAATAATACTGTGAAATTGGTGAAAATACCATTTTAGTGTCAGAGCCATTTGAAAAGGCTGCCTGAAATTTCAGCCTGTTTTGGTGGGACGGAGTTTTGGCCTGGCTGGTGACGTCACTCCCTACTCAGACCACTCCCAGACAGTCCGAGCAAAATTCTTGCTTGATAAATTTCTCTTTGCTAAGAAGCTATTTTTGTTTCTTGTTGACCATTTTTAATTTCAAACAATCACAGTAAGGTACTTAATTATTACCCAGAAATTATTTTATATTGAGACAAAAATAAATGAATTGAACATTTAAGTTTTCCTGAATAACTAGGCTGCATATGTGGCCACATTATCATAGGGCAACTTGGGAGTCTGATGATCTGCAACAGACAGCGCATCTCAGTATCAGAGCATAAAATACAGCCAGACTGACCCTCTACACTAAACTGTCAAGACTAGACACACAACTGATCCAAATGGAATGAAATATTCAGGACTTATGCCCCGCTATTCAAATGACATTTGCAGACGAGAGTAGAATTGTACTCACTTGAAAACAATAATGCAATGATGAATTGCATTGTGGTGTTGTAGGCTAGTCGGGGTAGAATAATTGTATTTCCCCTAAACAAGATCAAATGAGGAGCATTTTAAGCTGCATGTCTCATGTCTTAACTGTTCTTTCATGTGCAATGATGAACCTGGCTTCTCCTCTTTTATATTGAAAATTGGTACAGCTTTGAATTATTTATGTGTGGTATGGTTGATAGTTGCATATTGCAGATCTGGACAGACTATCCACTATTTTCACTGACTGGTGGATAGAGGGCAGGATAGACTGGTAGAATATACTGACCTGTGGTATGGTAAAAGTTAGCACACAGAAAAGAGTAGTGCATAAAGGAAGTACCAAAACACCTTGATATAGGGGAGGAGCATGCAAGCAGATGAGGACATTTGGCTCGAATGAAATAAATTATAAAGTAAAACCTCCAAAATGGTGAATGTAAACCTGGGGAAAAATGCCCTATCTTCCCCTGTGTCCAATAAAAAAAAAACACAACCCTCCCCAAACCCCCAAAAAATAAGCTTGCCAACCCTCCCCTATTTTGGACCACCACTGTCCCTACATTCTAAAAAGTACTGAATTCCCAAAATAATTTACAAATAAAAAAGAAGACATACAATCTTATATTGTAAAACCTCTACACATATTATCCCATTTTAGTCAGTAATAATTCATATGTAGTCCACACAATCTGATCAAACCATGAAAATTGTTGCAAGTCCATGTTTTTCCTGGTTCTGTATGTGGTCATACGAGACCAGTGCACCATGGATAACGTGTTATTTATGTAGTATGTTAAGTAATGGACAGTGTTTCTTTTGTATCCTATCCTATCCAATTTCTTTGTGCTACAAGACTTTGTGAGCCTGATGCAGACCACTGACCCAGACGTATTCAACGCCCAGATCAATGAACTGAGAGATACTGCAGTCTATCAGGACTTCAGGTACAGTGACAGTGGGTGATAAACTTGTAGTGTAGGACAGACACGTACAACTAATAAAATAAATCTCTCTTTCATCTGCACACTCTTAGAAAAAAAGGTGATATCTAGAATATCTCATTTATAACCTGCCTAAATGACTACCGCCCCATAGCACTCACGTTTGTAACCATGAAGTGCTTTGAAAGACTGGTCATGACTCACATCAGCATCCATCATCCCGGAAACCCAAGACCCACTCCAATTCATATACCGCCCCAACAGATCCACAGATGACGCAATCTCAATCGCACTCCACACTCCCCTTTCCCATATGGACAAAAGGAACACCTACAGTTGAAGTCGGAAGTTTACATACACCTTAGCCAAATACATTTAAACTGTCTTTCACAATTTTGACATTTAATCCAAGTAAAAATTTGTTAGGATCACCACTTTATTTTAAGAATGTGAAATATCAGAATAATAGTAGAGAGAATGATTTATTTCAGCTTTTATTTCTTTCATCACATTCCCAGGGGGTCAGAAGTTTACATACACTCAATTAGAATTTGGTAGCATTGCCTTTAAATATTTCGGGTAGTCTTCCACAAGCTTCCCACAATAAGTAGGATGAATTTTGGCCTATTCCTCCTGACAGAGCTGGTGTAACTGAGTCAGGTTTGTAGGCCTCCTTGCTCGCACACGCTTTTTCAGTTCTGCCCACACATTTTCTATGGGATTGAGGTCAGGGCTTTGTGATGGCCACTCCAATACCTTGACTTTGTTGTCCTTAAGTCATTTTGCCACAACTTTGGAAGTATGCTTGGGGGCATTGTCCATTTGGAAGACTCATTTGTGACCAAGCTTTAACTTCCTGACTGATGTCTTGAGATGTTGCTTCAATATATCCACATAATTTCCCCTCTTGATGCCATCTATTTTATGATGTACACCAGTCCCTTCTGCAGCAAAGCACCCCCACAACATGATGCTGCCACCCCCGTGCTTCACGGTTGGGATGTTGTTCTTCGGCTTGCAAGCATCCCCCTTTTTCCTCCAAACATAACGATAGTCATTATGGCCAAACAGTTCTATTTTTGTTTCATCAGACCAGAGGACATTTCTCCAAAAAGTACGATCTTTGTCCCCATGTACAGTTGCAAACTGTAGTCTGGCTATTTTATGGTGGTTTTGGAGCAGTGGCTTCTTCCTTGCTGAGCGGCCTTTCAGTTTACAACGATATAGGACTCGTTTTACTGTGGATATTGACACTTTTGTACCTGTTTCCTCCAGCGTCTTCACAAGGTGAAAACGAAAACCTTGTAAAGACTTACAGAAAACGTTTGACCTCTGTCATTGCCAACAAAGGGTATATAACAAAGTATTGAGATAAACTTTTGTTATTGACCAAATACTTATTTTCCACCATAATTTGCAAATAAATTCATTAAAAATCCTACAATGTGATTTTCTGGATTTTTTTTTCTCATTTTGTCTGTCATAGTTGAAGTGTACCTATGATGAAAATTACAGGCCTCTCTCATCTTTTTAAGTGGGAGAACTTGCACAATTGGTGGCTGACTAAATACTTTTTTGCCCCACTGTATATGGGTCAGTAGCCTCTAAGGTGCAGGTTTACGTAACCGGGTGGAAGCCACCTAGTGATGGCTATTTAACTGTCTGGTGACCTTGAGATAGAAGCTGTTTTCAGTCTCTCGGTCCCAGCTTTGATGCACCTGTACAGACCTTGCCTTCTGGATGATAGCGGGGTGAACAGGCAGTGGCTTAGGTGGTTTTTGTCCTTGATGATCTTTTTGTCCTTCTTGTGACATCGGGTGATGTAGGTGTCCTGGAGGGCAGGTAGTTTTCCCCCGGTGATGCGTTTGGCCGGTGCTACTGCTGCACTAGGCAATGACACAACCTGACAGGATGCTCTCAATTGTGCATCTGCAATAGTTTGCGAGGGCTCCAGGTGCCAAGGCAAATTTCCTCAGCCTCCCGAGGCCAAAGAGGCGCTGTTGCATCCTCCTTACCACACTGTCTGCGTGGGTGGACCCAGATCGTCAGCGATGTGTAATCAGAGGAACTCAAAGCTTTTCACCTGCTCCACTTCGGTCCCGTCTATTGTATTGTCCTTTTGCTTGTTTTGATGACTGTGGAGGTCATAGTGGGTCTTCTTGTACTTGTTCTTGTCCTCAACCGTAACCATATTATACAACATTCACCATAACATCTGAAAACTCCCTCGGGTAGTAGAAGGTTCAACATTTGACCAGCAGATATTCCTAGATGGGTGAACAATGGGTCGACACTTCCAGTCAGCACACCAGTTGTTGTTGATGAAGAGGCAAACACTTCCCCCTCTCGATTTCCCTGATTCCACTGTCCTGTCCGCATAGTGAATGGAGAATCTATCGAGTTGGATAGCCATGAGGGGTATCTTGTCTGAGAGCCATGTTTCAGAAAAGCAAAGAATATTGCATTCGAGAATCCGCAAATCGCAGGTCGACCATATTGGCCAGTAGAATGGAGAGAAGATGTGGTCGGTTTTCCCTTTGCCATAATGTCGCCAGGATCCCCCATCTCATATGTTGATATCACTGTCATTCTTATTGGCCTATAGCCATAAAGGCAGGCATTAATAGGTATCCATAAGACACTACCTCCTAATGGTCTCTGCTTAGTTTTTCTTGTCACTTGTGTGTCCTGTTGTGTGACCTGTTGTGTAACCTGTTGTGTGACCTGTTGTGTGACCTGTTGTGTAACCTGTTGTGTGACCTGTTGTGTGACCTGTTGTGTAACCTGTTGTGTGACCTGTTGTGTGACCTGTTGTCATGTTGTCTTGGGTCTTGATTTTATTTTTTAAATTCCTCCAAGGCCAATAAAGTGAACTGAAGAAGTGAACAAATCGTGTGTTACAGTCTTCATTGGCACATAGACTTCCCTAGGCCTACTAGACTTCCCTAGGCCTACTAGACTTCCCTAGGCCTACTAGACTTCCCTAGGCCTACTAGACTTCACTAGGCCTACTAGACTTCCCTAGGCCTACTAGACTTCCCTAGGCCTACTAGACTTCACTAGGCCTACTAGACTTCACTAGGCCTATTAGACTTCCCTAGGACTACTAGACTTCCCTAGGCCTACTAGACTTCCCTAGGCCTACTAGACTTCCCTAGGCCTACTAGACTTCACTAGGCCTACTAGACTTCACTATGCCTACTAGACTTCACTAGGCCTACTAGACTTCACTAGGCCTACTAGACTTCCCTAGGCCTACTAGACTTCCCTAGGCCAGTGCTGAGTTTGTCGCCCTCTGCCGGTATTAGGTCTGGGTGCATGCAGTACATCTCAGCTCAGCACTGGTCTGGAGCCGCGCGCAGCTGTCAAACCGAACGGAGGAGGACAGATGATAGTTTGTAATGGAGTGACAGTTGTCCGTTGTGCCACTGACTGACCGAGTAGCCCACGGAATTTATGTCGGCCTGTTACCAGGTCTCACACTGGATAGTTTAGGAAATGGCTGCCAAATTTTGACAGCAGTCTTGGAAAACAAAGTGTATTGGCCCACATTTGGAAAAATATATATTTTAATCGTCTAAATAATTTATTCATGACCATAGCATATCTGACAGTTTATAAGTAGACTATAGTTTACGAACATGGCAGGTCGTCTAAGTTTTAATGTAAGCCGCCAACCCCCTCTACCTCTTCACGCGCTTGTAGCCAGTGACCACCTGACTCCTGCGCGCGATCACAGCTCAACCTATAGCTCTGTCCCAGGCATACGAGAGATAGCCAGACAGGGCCTTTCGAAAATAGACGGGACCACTTTGACCCCTTTCCCATATCCCCTCCCTCCTCTCCTTCTCTCTCTGTCCCCCTTTCAGACCCCCTCCCTTCTTGCTCGTCTCGCCGCGTCATAGTTGTACCTCGCGACCGCCGTCAAGTCCGCACCAAGTGTACAAAACTGGACCTCAGAGAACCAGAGAAAACACTCCAATAAGCACGGCGCGTTACCGAGAGCAGAAAACTACCAAGGGAAGGGGGAGTGGAGAATTCGGAGGGCGAACGACCGGTGGAGATACCCAACAAATACCGAGCTGAGTGAGTTGCCTCAATTGACCTAAAGCAGCCGTGTTCTACTATCATTAATAACGTCAATAACCGTCGACGCCGCAGTTTAATGCTGCGACAGCTTCTCTTACCGCATTGCCAGTGTGTGCGTAATGCTGGGAAAGTCATAGATTGTGACAATGTGACTGCGCACTTTTTATCCGTGGACAGTGTCGAGCTTTAAGTTGTGACTGCTGAACCAAATGGAGCACGTTGTGCAGGGCCAGAGTGCGGAGGGGAGGGGGGGTTGCCCCCCCTTCTTTCCTTATAGGGGTAACATTATTAGGCTACTGTGGTAGGTTTCCAGATGTGTGAGTGTGCGTGTTTGCGCGTACGCGCAAAAGGATTGTATGTGTGCGTGTATTTGTGTGTATTCGCCAATATTCTTGTTATTGACAGATCAGGGAGATCTGTTTCATTTTCCTATTTGGGATGGTTAGGCCCTCTCCCCAGAGCCCCAGAGTGGCAAGGGTAGGGCTGGGGTTAGAGCTGGGGGTGGGAACGGACAGTTTGGCATGGCTATATTAGGAAAGTGACCATGTCATTATTTTGCTCTGTCTGGAGAGCCATGCCAGAACAGAGCAGAGAATATAAGAGCTAAGGCCTATCACAGCTAGCTAGACAGACAGACAGACAGACAGACAGACAGACAGACAGACAGACAGACAGACAGACAGACAGACAGACAGACAGACAGACAGACAGACAGACAGACAGAACTTGTCTGTACTGTAATGGAGGTAGTTGAATGCATTGGTTGTTAGTCGCTCTGGATAAGAGCGTTCCCTAGGTGGTTACAATGTAAATGGAATGTAAATGGAATGGTTTCTGGGATATGAACAAAAATGCAGTAATGGAAATCTATGCATTCCTATCTTTTTGCTCAGAACGGTTTGTTTCTAAAGAGTAGGCCTACCTTATTATACTGCTATAAACTGTTTAAAGAGTAGGCCTACCTTATTACAGTGTTATAGACTGGTTAATAAAGAGTAGGCCTACCTTATTACAGTGTTATAGACTGTTTAAAGAGTAGGTCTACCTTATTACAGTGTTATAGACTGTTTAAAGAGTAGGTCTACCTTATTACAGTGTTATAGACTGGTTAATAAAGAGTAGGTCTACCTTATTACAGTGTTATAGACTGTTTAAAGAGTAGGTCTACCTTATTACAGTGTTATAGACTGTTTAAAGAGTAGGTCTACCTTATTACAGTGTTATAGACTGGTTAATAAAGAGTAGGCCTACCTTATTACAGTGTTATAGACTGGTTAATAAAGAGTAGGCCTACCTTATTACAGTGTTATAGACTGTTTAAAGAGTAGGTCTACCTTATTACAGTGTTATACACTGGTTAATAAAGAGTAGGCCTACCTTATTACAGTGTTATAGACTGTTTAAAGAGTAGGCCTACCTTATTACAGTGTTATAGACTGTTTAAAGAGTAGGCCTACCTTATTACAGTGTTATAGACTGTTTAAAGAGTAGGTCTACCTTATTACAGTGTTATACACTGGTTAATAAAGAGTAGGCCTACCTTATTACAGTGTTATAAACTGTTTAATAAAGAGTAGGCCTACCTTATTACAGTGTTATAGACTGTTTAAAGAATAGGCCTACCTTATTACAGTGTTATAAACTGTTTAATAAAGAGTAGGCCTACCTTATTACAGTGTTATAAACTGTTTAATAAAGAGTAGGCCTACCTTATTACAGTGTTATAAACTGTTTAAAGAGTAGGTCTACCTTATTACAGTGTTATAGACTGTTTAAAGAGTAGGCCTACCTTATTACAGTGTTATAAACTGTTTAAAGAGTAGGTCTACCTTATTACAGTGTTATAGACTGTTTA